>NC_068356.1:74928153-75088717 GCF_020536995.1 Dreissena polymorpha
CGTTCCTTCAACGGTGGTATACTCTGTTCCTTCAACAGAAGTGTGCTCCAGAATCGTCGTTGTACATTCACCGGTTTCTGGAAAAAACGAATGGCATACGTGTTTTTTTAAATCCTTCATTAAAGGCATTTTGTTTCAATTATTTTAATTTTACTGCCCTATTAGATTTATTACATTAAAAAGTTGACGGACGCCAATAAATGGACTGCTTGTCTTTGTCGGAAATCATTGGTGTACAACCCAGGGCTACGTATATAAAATAAACATGTATGATACTGTTAAGGTTCAATGTCGTCTAAATTATAAATGGTAATTAAGTTTAGTTACATAATGTATTGATTACTATGAATGAATAATGTATATGCAGATACGATCAACCTTTATATTGTTTAACTTGTGTTGCATTATAAACTGTTAAATGAAGATTCTTTGACGTTTTGCAGTATTTGATTTTTTTTTTAAATTTTATACTTAACCTCAAAATACTTCAAGAAAGCGGAATTGAGTGTCCTCTTATAATTTTTACGGCCAAGATAAGGGCATTGCCATATTACCACGTCAGCCCTGTGATTGACTGAATAGTCCGTTATAGTTATTTTAGGCACGCTTTTCATGCGCACTGCATTATAAACGGAAACGATTGTTGGAATTCGTGTTTTATTTAAATCGATAACGACGGTTTAAACGGTTGAACATTAGATCACGTTTAATCGCATAGTTTTGGGACACAAACGATGACCTCAATGTTTCTTAGAATGTTCTATGGTCATAGATTCTAAACATGGATTGAAGCATTGCCCTGTGTCAATTATACTCTTCAAATCTTGATATTTAGCCTACTTGCTGAAAATTAGCCACAAGAAAACCAATGACCCATTAGACAAATTTAATGCAGTCTAAAATGATGCTAGGCGTGTTGTCAATACTCAAGCAGATTCAATTGTCATAATATGTAGAATTTCTGGAAAATACGAATGGAATTGCCTGCTTATATAAATGAATAAAAAGGTATGCAGTTAAAATAAGAAACGATGCACATTTTGCTTTGTAATAAAATGTTCAAAATGGGCATTGTTGTTTGATTTGTAACGTCAAAAAGTTACTAATACAAACAAACAAGTAAGCATTGCATTGTGTTGACAATACGGCATATGTATAATGCAATAATTCTTAAACGGGCTTCAAAAAGAGAAGTGTAGATTGTTAAATGCATTTAAACAAAATTGAGACAGTACAAATACTTTTCTTTGCTTTGCTGGCAGCTTACCTTGAAAATTCAGATACACTTTCTCGCTATAAGCTAATCCTGTTGAGAATTTCGAACAGTACCATTCATCTCCCGCGTTAACGACATTGTCCCCGAACATGTTGCACATGACACCTGATCCATTTTTACACACACACTGTGATGATCTAATTGTGAACAGGAACCCTACGCTGCAACCCGATTCATTGTAAAATACTCGTGCCATATTTTGCAAACCTCTCCCTGTGTTTTTCTTGTAAAATGTCCATAGTCCATACGCATTATCAACACCAGTGCAGGAAACTTCCACGGATGATGTACACAACACATTTAAAGTGATATTTAGTTGCGGTAACACTGGAATGTAAGTTTATTTCCATGCAAATGCATACACGTTTAAGAAATACTTGTACCTGATAGTATGTAATGCCATCTTTTCATTCGAAAAATCTGGAACTTACTTGACATAACAGTGGCATGCACAGCCATGATTTCCAACAGTATAATCTTATTCATTTACGTGTGGGAAGCTTTTCAAATATAAAGTGAAGAAGCTTGTCGCGCTTTACTTCATTAAAATATCAACGAGCTTATGACTCAAAACGAAACAAGGAAACATGATTGCTAAGTGGATACTGATGTATACAAGGAAGTCTTAAAACAATTGGCCGTAGACTGCAACCTCCGTCTATTTAACCAAACCTAATTGTTATCCGATAAATATATAATCATGTGTGGCGAGTTTTACCCTAACACCGTTTATCTTCGCATATTGTCAAAGGGGGTAATCACGTCATCATCTAAATAAAATCAAGATGGCGACGTCCGTGCCGAAACAGGTATTTTTTCGCCTTGTTATACCATTTATTACTTTAATGTAATTATTAAATGCCGCTCAATTTCAAGCCATAGCAGCAAGGAAGTGATTAGCGATTATTTCGTAGTAATATTCGCTCTATATCTCAACTTTACCCTCCGCGAAAATCTAAGCGGGAGCAATCTAATCAGTGATCTTTGCTTAGTTTCACTTGTGAAATAACTCTTCCGCATAAAAACACACATCTCCACGCAGAGTTGTCGTTCCTTGCTCTCACATACACCTCTGCGAAAGGCTCAGCACGCCATTTTGCCTAAAATTTGTGTAAAACCGAACAAACGCATTCAATGTATATTTGATTGGATATTTAAGATCACATGCATTAAATTAAGAAATATGACTAATAAATTTACGATTCATCGGGAAAAAACTTGATAGTATTAATGCATCTCCTTGGAACTATTTTTTGCCCATTTACGCAGATGGAATCATTCCGCGCACTTCACAAATGTAAACAAATGAACAAATTGTCAATTGAATGTCATTAGGCATTGCTTCAACGGCAAACGTTTATTTACAGAGAGGAGACGGTCAGTTTTGTTGTATTTATCGAACAAATAAGGGGACCTAGTTGTACAGTATACGGGAAAATAATTGTTTAACAATTTACATTTTTAAATTCATGTTTAGAATGTGAATTTGTGATCAAATCTGATAGTAATTTTAGTATGGTCTAAGTTCTAACATTATGATAAGTCAATAGTAGTAGAAGGCTCTTGAACATTATTCATACGGACCAGTTGGTTTGTGTTAAAAATCAATATATTTCAGCATGTAGACTTTATAATTATTACTGTATTACCCATGCATAATGGCACGTACTAACTATCATGAGGGGACTGGGCAGGCAAAGTTAGATAAATCTGGCTGGCATTTTGACAGAATTATGTGCCCTTTTTATACTTAGAAAATTGAGAATGGTTAAGTTTTGTGTTTAGGTCATTTTTATTCCTAAAGTATCAAAGCTATTGCTTTCATACTTGCGAAACTTACTATCATACGGGGACTGTGCAGGCAAAGTTATGTAACTCTGACGTATTTAAAAAAAATTATGGCCCCTTTTATAGTTAAAAATTTGAACATTTGGTTAAATTTTGTTTTTAGGTCAACTTTATTCCTAAAGTTTCAAAGCTATTGCATTCATACTTGCAACACTTACTAACTACCATAAGGGGACTGTACAGGACAAGTTGCATAACTGGTAGGTATCTTGATGGAATTATTTATTTATTATGGCCCTTTTTTGACGTAGTAACTTTGACTATTTTGTTAAATTTTGTGTTTAGATCTACTTTACTTCTGAAGGATTAAGGAATTTAAGGCTATTGCTTTCAAACTTTAAATACTTTCTAACTATCATGAGGGTACTGTACCTGGCAAGTTGAATTTGACCTTGACGTTTGAATGACATTGACTCTCAAGATCAAATTATTAAATTTGCTAAAATTGCCATAACTTCTTTATTTATGATCAGATTTGAATCATACTTTGACAAAACAACACTTACCTGACATACCACAATGGACACCACCCAAACCACCCCCAGGCCCAACCTCTGAATCCCCCACCACCCCCAAAAATAATCATTTTTTAAACATTGTTAAAAACACAAATAATAATATATATTATTTTATTTTTGAATGACTGTCCAACTATCCCACCAAATTCATTATTGAAAGATAATGTTATAAATGACCATACACCCACACTATACACCCCTCTCCACCCTAATGCACCCCTCCCCCCTTTTGATTGAAGTATTGAGATAGGTCCCTTCACCTTTAAAAAGAAAAATAGATGAGCAGTCTTCACCCGGTAGACAGTGCTCTTGTTCACATTTGAACTCTTCAACATTGTACAAGGGGGACTGAATTTCTGATGTCTGATTTTGACACTTTTCTAATGATTATGTTACTGGGGAACAAATGCCTTTCTATTTATGGGGAAATGTTTTTTCACATAAATATCCATGCAGTGTATTTCCTGAAAAAAGACATAATTTCATATTTATACAAATTTTAGGCTATACATTAATGATGGTGACATGTGTTTCATTATTGATATATTTTGCAGACAAAAATATAATATCAACGCTTGTCATTAGAGTTGTTAAATGGCAAGTTGACAATATATCACTTGACTATTGCCTCATTGTGAAACAAGGCCATACAATTTGATTCTATGTTTATCGTCTAAGGTGTGACCAAACTTTTTTTGATAAAGCAAAAAATTGTGATTTGAAGTGTATGAAAAATAACTACAGTGACCCATATGACGACAATACCTGAGTTATTCCAGAAAAAAACTTGTACCGGTATTCATGTTTGGTGAACATGTGTTATCCACATAGGCGGATCCAGGGGGGAGGGGGGGGGAGCGGACGCGGCGTACGCCCCCAACCCTAAAATCGCCAAAGTAAAGTAAGTTTATTTGATGTTTCATACTTAACTTTATCTAAATCACCTATTTAAACTCATTTTTCTTCTTTTTCGTACACAACATTTTCCACTAACAACAGACAATCGCTAAATGTTTTAACTCTCTGTCGCCCGGTTTATCCGTATGACATATAAACTTTGCACTTTTTTGGCATTATAAGAAGGTACTTTGATGAAAGTACATAAGGCGTGACATACTCGAGAAGTGATTGGCAAAGCCTTCAAAATCACTTAAAATCATGGAGCTTTCGGGGGTCGAATTCAGCCCCCTGGAGCCCTTAGCAGGGCTGTGCCCTGAACCCATCAGGGGCCCTAGCGGCCCCCTGGACTCCCAGCAAATCTTTCAATATCCCCCCCTAACAGAAATCCTGGAACCGCCCCTGATCCAGGTCCCCTCCTGTGGAAACACTTATTAACACCTTCGGCACAAATAAGGCTGACTGATTGAATCAACCAGTGATAGATTCATTAAAATAATAAGAATTTATATCGTAAGTGATTTTGAAAGCTTTGAACCAACAGATAAGTAGGGTTTGTCTCTTTTACTACCTTTTTATATTGTATATATTGCCCTTTTAAGATTTAATTTTCAAATATATGTAGGTATATACACAGTAATTGTAGATCTAAAATATTTTGTGATACAAAATGAAGGTTTGTTAACATCAAACAACCATATCCATATTATCATAATGCATAGAGACTGATATATACGGAATATTACGCTAGTCAATTGTTCCAAGAGTTTGTATCACTCGAGTGGCTTGTGTGATGACGTATCACACGAGAGGCGGAGCCTCGAGTGTGATGCGAAATAGCACAAGCCACGAGAGTGATACAAACTCTTGAAACAATTGACTAGCGTAATATTCCTTTTATTACATACAACAACTAACGAAAACAGTTAACAAATGTATTTTTTACTTTAACAAAACAATGACTAAAACGGTACGCCATAGTTTATTTAAGACGCGTATGAATACAGTTTATGTAAATTAACGTGTAAACATTCGAACCGGGAAAACACAGGTTTCCGACACGCTTACCTTAATGCCATCGTTAATCCAATTTTTATAACAATTAAGTTGACAACTTAAATCCGATGACGATGTTTATAACAAAAACGTTTAAACGATATGCATTTCCACTTCTATCTCCCATGTCTTTATCGAAACTTAGTTTAAACCACACTATTTTATTGTATTCCTATCGAAATATACAATTATGCATGATAAACACACACTCCAAAATACGTTTTTAACACATAGTTTACTGCTAAAAAAACACCACGCCCTACATGTCCTTACAGAGTTTAGATAAAACTATTGTGTTTTGTCACAGAAATGACGTCACACGATGTAATACGTAATATATTTCGTAATAAAAAATATGTCATTTTTCGGTGCGTGTAATGTGACGTCATTAAATGGGTCGAAGTAGTCCGGCTAGTATGGTAATACGGAATTGGAAACAGCGAGTAGCGTAATACGGGATTTTTTATTTCAACGATTGATACAACCTGTATTTTGTTAAAAGCATTAAACAGGTATATAATAAAAGATATTATGGTATAATACGGTTTTCTTTAAATGTGAATGTAATGTAATCGTCGTGCAAGAGCTTGTTTAGTAAACTGTAACCTAAATGATGAACGCTTGGAATGATCATCACATGAATTAGACGCTCTCATAAAAATAGTCCGTTCTGAGTCCAACACAGAGGTGAATGTAATGTTACCGTCGTGCAAGAGATTGACAAACACAGACATAATTGTATTTAAATTCCATATACTACTATTTTTTTCAATGTTTCTTACTGTGTTTGGTAAAATACAGATGTGCACGAATCGTTTTTTAAGTAGTAAAAATTAAAAAGGCTTTACGTTCTAAATGGGTCCCGCTTTTGAGATGATCACAAAGGTATCCCGATTTTAGCCGGAAAACGTTACGTCGTTGAATGATTTCCTGGTGTTAAATAAGGCGTGATACAAGTATTTTGACAAGATACATATTAAATAGGACAAAACGAAACAGCTCTAATCAACCAAAACCAAACAGAACTGTTGAATGCCGCTCCCTTTCATTTAAAATTACGCATGCAGTTCTGTTCATTGAATACTTTTTACAGGAAATTTTGTGACAAATCAAAGGGCTTCCACAAGATTCATACCTGCAAGGGATATTAGTATCTTCAGATTGTTCCTGCCTGTATTTTAAGCACCATTTAAAATACACGTTTTATTTCACACAAACACAATTTATTCTATGCATGCATTATGCTATATAATTTGAATTGGTTGATGCAAGGCATTACCTTAAAAATATTGTACTTAATTAATCATGAGAAACCTACAGAAAAAAAATCCAATTTATGAGGCTTAAATTATTGATACTATTTATTGAGTTCTTAAGAATTTCATTTAAGGACTGAAATTTTTAAAACGTTATACGAACATGAAGTAAAGTCTGAGTCTATAACTTTTACGAACAATAACGTAGTTTGTTTTCAGAAAATTTTCTTTATATTATCTTATCGACCAAAATGCCGTTTATTTTACTGAGAACTATTACTTCTTCACTTACGTTGAATGTGATCAAAAGAAGTAGAGTCGTGTTAAAAGGTATAGGCATTCCGACAACAAGACCAAGCCAGGCATGGTTCATCATCCAGAGCGAGGATGCCTAGAGAACGATTACGCCAAAGTTATCCGATGAAGGCAAAACCCACGCCGTCTAAGACGTGAATGTCATCATGAACACTTATCTATCAAGTGTTCAACCAGTAGAAACATAGATTCTATGTGTTTCATAAGACTGCATGTCAAATGAAGAGAATAATGACACTGAATGAAGGCTACGCAGCCTATGAAAGTAATGAAAGGACTATCTAAAATGAAAGGCCATGAAAACAATCTATTACACTTTTTTGAAATTGTTGAAATTGTTTATACATACATAGTATACACTCTAGTATATACAATGCATCATATTGGTATCAGCCTTTGTAAGTTATATACAAAGAACAAAGTCAGTATGTTTTATTATTGTAATTCGTTTCTTCATCCACAACATATTATCAAATATTAAAATTAACATGCTTCATCATGGGTAGTGTTCCAGATACAGTAAACACTAATGAGAAAAAAATCTCTATTAAATACTGACAATAAGTTTTGAAAACATTCGACAAATTACATAAATTGTTTTGTTATACGACTCTAAACACAATTTTATTATTATTGGTTCTCAATTACAAAATATAACAGTAAATCAAAGTTTCAAATCAAATAAATCAATATATACATGAGATTAACTTTAAATCACATAAATCAATGTATAAAAGATCAATACTAATCACAATTTTCAATAACATTAAACAATATACAAGAGGTCAATTAATTAAGTGTCAGTATCATAAATTAATGCAGATACATATACACAGTTTTAGCTGTTTCGAAATATATATTTCGTGATTTGTTGATGTTTTGTGCCTATACAGAAATCTGAAATACATGTAATTTATTCTGAAATATAAATACAAAGGTCAATAGTTTACATACATTTAACAACGAAAAAAAACATCATTGATATAAATCATACAACATATTCAAAAGAGGTACAAGTAATACTAGTTTTAGCTGGCAGCAACGTGTCATATGTATAACAAGGCACAAACAAATCGAGATCTTTCTCACCAGAAGGCTTGCAATACCTGTGCATGTTTAGTTTGTCCATGTCGAAAAAACATCTTCCCGCAACACCGGTATGGGGCTTGTCCTTTGTGTCTTACATGAAGGCTGAAGCTACTCCTGGACTGGAACTGTCGGCAACACTCAGTGCAAAGAGTCGAGCTATATTAGCCTGGAAATTTCGGTTTGATATTTGAAAACATAGTGTTTTTATTGTTTATTTACGTCTTAACATTACACGAAATATTTGTAGCAAAACCTGGGAAAATAAATCAACAACTAAGGGTGACATTTCAATTTTGCCACACTATACGTATTATATTTATGCCTAATACCAACCAATTTACACATACATACACGCACGCACGCGCGCGCGCACGCACGCACACACAAACGCACACAATCATGTATAGCTGCAACCTGTGTATATACCGTGACGTACATAAGCTCAAAAGATAAGTATCAAATAATGTTTTCTGTTTTCCTACAAACGGGAACCCGTTTTGATCATATCAAATCTGGGAACGGGCGGACAGCACATTATCAAGGCTCAAGTACAGTCTTCAAATTATACCAATCAATAAAACACATTGAGTTTTCTCGATCTCAATCGTGTAGTATAGCAACTACATAACTATATCCTTAACTATAACATAACTACTGAACATGTACAACAAATAAGTATGGAGGTAAAACATAAACTTAAATCATAATCAGGTGAAATACATACGAACTAATTCCTCATAGCTTAATAGCGGTAATCACATATTTGGCATCCTAACTACTATATAATCAAAGTACTGAAAGTACTGGTGGGGCGATTTTGCTCAAATTTTGTGGTCGTAAAAACACTATACACCATGATGACAACCAATCACCATTGTTGAATAAAACAGATGGAATTAAGGAAGGGTAACAGGCTGTCAACATAATATAAGATTTAGCGATTGAGGTTAAAAGTAAATGCTGCTTTTCAAAACAAGTCATTGTCGTACGATCCAATTCATAACTGCGAAACGTTTGTGAATACAATGTTGATTATTATTTGTTATTCGATTCGCGCCCAATGGTAAATAGTTGTTTACATTTTGCTGATACAATTTTGAAGTTTTAGCAGTGAAATAAACGTTGTTTGAAAAGTGTGATAGTGAATATTGTGATAAAAGGTGTTTTTGGATAGATTTGGACTACTCAGAGGTGAAAACTTTTTGTTTTTGTGACTTTGATAAAGGTTTATACAAGTTTACCTGTTGTATAGTTGTGGCTATTTTAAGTAACAGATTAATAACTCAGTCGATTTTTACGTGCATTGATAAAAAGGCTTAGTATGAAAATCTATTTAACTGGCGATTCGTCACGCTTGACTGGAGCGCATGCGTATTGTTGATACAAGAGCGCTGTGTGGACTTTTTCGCACGATTTGAAGAGGCTTTGTGTGAGTTTGACAATTGACAAGTACATCTCCCGGAGCACAATGGGTATTTCGGTGCAGCAATGGCGTGCAAAAATCGGAACATTTAGCCAGCCTGTCAAATGTAAACAAACATTGCAGACATTAAAACCAATGGGACTGTCTTTGGCAATTAAGGCTGTGTTTTTTTATTTGCTGTTAGCACAGTGCGTCGAATCAAACCCAGGCCCTCCCAAAGCAGGTCGTAACAGCGGCACAATACGTTGACGCAGCGACGCACCCGCGTCTTCGTCATCCGGACAGGAAGCAGACGTCGCAGCATCGTTGACACGGCCGCCACGCGCATGTTCATCAGGGCGGTCGACCAGCCAGATATCTATTACAGACATGCTACACTCCCGGGACCCAAGAGCGATCTCGGAAACGGATACAGGAGATACCGTCACGGACGGCGTTGATCAACTAGATTGCCAAAATCTTGACTTTGGCCTTATTCTTCTGGAAATACGCAAGGACGTAAAAGGAATACACACACAATTTGATATCATGGAACATACAGTAAATCAACTTAAAGTAGATAACGAAGAGCTGAAAAAACAAAATAAAAATCTCGTGCAAACAGTCAATGACCTATCAGAACGTCTGAAGCATGTTGAATCTGTCTCTGAAATTAGTCAAAACAAAAATGAAAAAATTGAAACCCAAATGAAACGTAACAACCTTAAGTTTCATAATGTTCCCGAACAGCAAAATGAAACGAGACCGATGTTAATTGACACTATAAAACAGCTTCTAACGGAGAAACTTAGCATTAATTGTGATTCAATTCTGATCGACGACGTTTTCCGCCTACCGTCGCGAGCCGGCAACAGGCCGATTCTTGTTCGATTCGCCCTTCTTCACGATCGGGACCACATTCTGACGGCTTTCCGGGGGAAGCGGAAGGAAGGCGATCCCGGATTCCGAATAGGAGATCTTCCTCCGAGAATCGGAAGGGCTATATCGGGGTTATTTCCTCTATTTCAGCAGTGTATCGCCGAGAATAAGCGTGTACATTTCAAGTTCGACAAACTTATAGTTGAAAATACAACTTACGCATACGACGAACTACATAAAAAGCCCGTTCGCGTTGATGAATAGGGGTGTGGCCAAGGCTCGGAAAACAAACCTGTTGAAACTACTATAAAACTATGTTCCCTCAATGTTAGAGGGTTAGCGAAATTCACAAATGACATAGATTTTCTGAATTATGTAAAACAATTTTATTTAATAGCTTTATATGAAACTTGGCAATCGCGTTTGTGTGAATATGGTGATGTTTTCAGTGATTATACTCCTTTTGAAAATATAAGATCCCAGAGAAAAGCAGTATTCGTAATTCAGGCGGTGTATTAGTGTTAATAAGAGAATCTTTTTGTCGATACGGCATGATAACAAGAATATATAATCAGTTTACGGATTGTATTGTATTATATGCAAAAAAGGAAATGCTTTCTTTACCAAAAGATCTGATTATGTATTTTACATATGTATCATCAGAAGGGTCTGTTATATATGACGTGGAGGAAACCGACGGCATAAGTTTATTAAATGACAAATTAACTATTATAAAATCAGATTTCCCAGATACCTCGTTTCTCATAGCCGGGGACTTGAACGCTCGTGTGAAAGATATGCTTGACTACATCCCCCAAGACGATGTTGATTTTATTTATAGTACAGAAACCGACTACCCAGGTGATAATTTTTGCCTTCAGCGTAATTCGAAAGACTTAAACGATAAATAAGTTTGGTTATTCTCTAATCGAACTATGTTGTATGCATGATATACATATGCTAAATGGTCGTATGTTCGATGATAAAGACGGCAATTTTACATGTGTAGCAAATGACGGCCATAGTACTGTTGATTATGTCTTAGCTTCAACTGATATTTTTCATATTATTTCCTCTTTTGGTGTTGATTGTATTGATTTTTCAGATCATTTTCCATTGTACTGTACTTTGTATTGTAATGGCAATGTTAATCATATGCGTACTGAAGAGAATGATATGTCTGCTAAACATGCATGTATAAAATATAAATGGCGTGAGGAGGGTAAAGAAGAATTTGTGAATAATTTTGAGAGATTATATGAATCTTTCAGCAATACAGTAACCACAACGAACACCGTCGAAAAACTGAATGACTTTATCACTATATTCAAAACTGCGGGCTCAAAAATGCGTGTTAGTCAAAATAGGTGTAGAGCAAGGCAATCTGCGGGTAAACAGTCGGATTGGTGGTGCCGTGAATGCGAGGTGGCAAAGCAAAATAAATATAAACTATTACGTCGGTTTCGAATAACAGACACTCGAGAAGATCTACAGGATTATATTCATGCAAGAAACGAGTTCAAAAACTTATGTAGAAAGAAAAAAGAATGTTTAGAAAAACGTAGAAGAGACGACCTGGTAAAGGCCCGTACTAGCCCAAAGGAATTTTGGAGGCAAATAAAAAACTCGAATGGTGATCATACTACAAAACAAGGTATCTACAGTAATTCTGCAAGTTCATGGGTGGACTACTTCGAAAACCTTTACTTGGCAGACAATACATCCCGTTCCGTTAACCAGAACGAGTTTACAGAACTGGCCACCCACATAAACGCAGACGTACTGGACCGTGAGATATCTGCCGACGAAATTGAAGCAAGCATTCGTTCGTTGAAAGATAACTGTAGCCCAGGCGTAGATGGATTATGTATTGAGACGTTCAAACATACCTACCAAATCAGTGTGCCTTATTTGAAAGACTTATTTAATACTATTTACGAAGAAGGTAGTTTTCCCGCGGAATGGAGCAAAAGTAAAATATTACCGTTGCACAAAAAGGGAAGTAGAGACGAGCCTAATAATTATAGAGCCATATCGCTCATAAGTAGTATAAGTAAAATATTTACAAATATATTAAATAAAAGGCTGACTAGTTGGTGCGAAGAAAATGATGTAATTATTGAATCTCAAGCTGGTTTTCGTAGAAATTATTCTACGGTGGACAATATATTTAATTTGCAGGCTATTATTCAAAAATACTTGTGTAAGAAAAGGGGGAGAATGAACGTGTTCTTTATTGACTTCTTTAAAGCATTTGATTCGTGTGTCCATGACAATTTATGGCGTTGTTTGATCAGGAAAGGTATCAAAGATGACAGCAAGTTTTTGGATATATTTAAATCTATGTATGGCAACTAAAGGTCGTGTGTTAAAGTAAAAGATGGCTTAACAAGATTCTTTAATTGCTCGATCGGAACGAAACAGGGCTGTGTCAGCTCGCCTCTGATTTTTTCACTATTTATTAATGATCTAGCAGACTTTTTGAAGCTGAAGTGCGAAAATGGAGTCTTTATTAACGATAACACTGATGACATATATGCCTTCCTATTTGCTGACGATATAGCCAGCACGGCCGACGCAAAACAAAACCTACAAAGACAAATAAACTGTATTGAACAATTCTGCTCCCTAACCGGGATGAAAATAAATGTTGAAAAGTCAAATATTATGGTGTTTCGCAACGGAGGCGCGCTAAGATCCTATGAAAAGTGGTTTTATAACGGTGTACAAATTGAAGTTGTGCAGAATTATAAATACATGGGAGCTTTTTTTACGCCAACCCTGTCATGGACCAAAACCCAGGAAATATTAAGTCTACAAGCTTCGAAGGCGGCGGATAACATATACAGATTTCAAAAACGATTTGGATACTTCCAACCTAAGGATGCGTTCAAACTATTCGATGCAATGGTGACCCCAATTTTATGCTACTCCTCAGAGATATGGGGATTTCGATACAATGAAACTATTGAGCGTGTACACTCCCGGTTTTGCAAATACGTGGCGTGTTTAAATCGAAATGTACCAAACTTTCTCGCTCTGAGTGAATGTGGACGGCACCTATTAAATGTTACTTATATGTCGCGTTGCGTTAAGTATTGGACAAAGCTGACTCGAATGGAAGACCAAAGGTATCCGAAAAACTGTTACCTGATGCTACGTAATTTAGACACCGACGACAAGACAACGTGGGCCACTGGAGTTAAACAACTACTGTTTGAAAATGGCTTCGGGTTTGCTTGGATAGCCGGTGAAATTGGAAACGTCAGTGCTTTTATGAATCTCTATAAAAGAAGACTTAAAGATTGTGCGATTCAAAGGATGCAGGATTTTATTAATACATCTCCAAAAGCACTACATTATAAATACTTCAAAACTCTCCTGAATACAGAGAGATACCTAAACATGGATCTACCTTATATTTTAAAAAGGACGTTATCGAATGTTCGTTGTTCAAGCCACGAACTACAAATTGAAAAAGGCCGACATATGAATATAGATAGAGAATATAGATATTGTTACTTCTGTTTAAAACGCAATGTATGTGTAACTGAAGACGAATTCCATTTTGTTTTAGTGTGCCCATTATATGATGAGTTAAGACTTAAATTTTGAATGGACATTATTTGAAACCAGTATGTAACTTTAAATCTGTTTTATACAATGATGTCGGAATATGACAGAAAGAGTGTAATTGCTATTGCAAAATATATGCACGATGCGTTTACTACTCGGAAGACGTTTTAGCTTGATACTTAATTGAATATAAAAGTGTTTCTTGACGTTATAATTACTTTCAGTATGAAACATATAACTTGAATTACTTACTTGTCAAATTTATGATATGATATGTTATATATATATTGCATGCTTATGTCTTTGTGGTACATGTTCTGCTAGTTTATAATATAATTATTAATTAACATATCTCTGTCACCACCATTGGATAATTATTGAACAATTGTATTTTGGGCCGGAGGCATTGCATTACAATAAACCATATGTTATGTTATGTTATGTATTATCATTTGAACTGGTGACCTAGGTTTTAACTCTGACTTAGTGTTATATGTATCTGAGATTTCATGAACAAACGTTGTCATAAGGTTTCTATACATCATGTAGATTCAATTATTATTCATAGATATATTCAATTAATTTATTTGCTGGATTTTAAGTCACACCGACACAGTGTAGGTCATATAGCGACTATATGGGAACACAGAATAAATGTTGATAATGTTCTACTGTTAGGACGGACATTTATTATATGTTTTTGATTACTTGGAAAACATTCACGCAAATTAATTAGCTGCTGTGAAAGTGACAACAACAACATGTATTTCGTGTGTAAGGAAAAAGTTCAAAACTGGCATGAAAAGCACGTGCGAATTGCCATAGAAAACCTTTGTAGCGCACAAAACATTGAGATTTTACTTTGACAGTAAAAATTTAGCGAGTGGTAATTAAATTGTGTCGCCCATATCGCGAACGCAGTTGATTTCTTAAAACGAAAGAACATAAATGCGCTGTATCGGTTAAGTGTATATAGTTCAGTATTGAACCGATATTTCGTCGCTGTATACACCTTCCATGAGTACATCGTGTTACTCGGGTGCTAATGCCAGAGTGAAAAGACGTTGCCATGAATGGAACGCGCTCATCGGAGATATTTTGTTTGCGAATGCAGAATCTGGATGCAAAGTGGTTAAATGCAGTATCGGACTACATTCATCGGTAAACGTATATTATGTTACCTATGGGGCGAATTGCATAAGGCAATCGCCCCAAAAATATATGGCTATCTCGGTAAAATATAATATTGTAAAGCTCCACTACCTTTTGACTTCATTGCAACCCATCTAACGAGGCACAAATGAACCTCTCTACCAAAGCACATTTAGGTCTCGTTGACCATCGGGCATTGGTCTTATTTGATAAAAATTATTTCTTTGGCGAATACCCGGGTAGGTGGGGTGAATTTGACCTACGTTGGCTCAAAATTAAAGTGTTCCTCTGCAAGGTCACAGGGGCACGTCAACCCTGATCAATACAGTTTCAGAGAAGGAATTTTAAATAACTTACTATACAGGTTTATGTCAATAATGTAACTCCTAAGCCTAACGCAAAGATCTATAAATACACAAAGATTGGAAACATCCATTCGGACCTATACCAAGTATCCGGAATTCGCGCGGCGAAAACGAAATCTATATCACGTGACATCAATCGGGCAGTCGCTGATCATCTGTCGTCTGGTGATATCATTCGCTACGGCAGCGTGTCCGCCGGCTTGATTCCAATAAACACAATTTTATTACTTCGCGCAATAGAACTGAACGCATGTAAAACATTTCATTCCCTTAAACTTAATTATATTTTTTTAGAAATAATGAGTAAAGTATAGGTATATAGGTGATATCAAAATCTATAGTCTATAACTCTGTACTATTAACTGTAATATTTTTACGGGTATTCAATAACAAGACTTTGAGAGATTTCAGGCCGAGTGAGACTTTTTTAAATATATATCTGCCTTTGCCTCAAACTGTATTGTTTCTTTATAAATACTTCTGATATACGTATCATTTTAAAGGTTATATAAAAATGTACACGGATACGAAAACGTTGTAATTCAACATGAATAGTCCGGAGATCTTCATAAGCGAATCTTTGTAACATTTCAGGCCGATGCAGATTTTCCTATGAAAAAGTACCTTTCCGCGTTTTCCTTAAGCTGTATTTTTTCTTTATAAATATTTCTGATTAATGTATCATTCTAAAGATAATATACAAATGCACACGACGAAAACATTTTGAACCCAACGTGTATAGTCTCGGAGATTTTCATAAGCGAATCTTTTTAACATTTAGGCCGATGCAGATTTCTTTATGGAAAAGTACTTATCCGCCTTTTCCTTAAACTGTTTTGTTTCTTTATACATGGAAATACTTCTGATTAAAGTATCATTTTAAAGGCAATATACAAATGCACACGGCTACGAAAACGTTTTTATTTTAACGCGAACAGTCTCGGAGATATTCATAGGCGAATCTTTGGAACATTTCAGGTCGATGCAGATTTTCTTATTGAAAAGTACATATCCGCCTTTGCCTAAAACTATATTGTTTCTTTATAAAATCTTCTGATGTATGTATCATTTTAAAAGTAATATAAACAAGAAATATCTTTAAAAAAGATATACGGCGTTGATTGTGGTTGCAGTTAATGAAAGGTAAAGACTTCAATGAATGAGATCAAAGATAGCGAATGTCTTTTTCTGTGCAGTTCTTAGCTGCAGCAAACGCAGTACGGGATGATACGCGGAGTTTTCGCGGCTTATTTTACATTATTACATATTGCTGGTCATAAACGCATAGATACAAAACAGAAAACCAAAAGAAGAATGGAAGTGAAATTAAAACATATGAGTCAACCGGCCACACGCGAAGTATCCGTACATATTTTAAATATTTATACGCGCGTTCTTCGAACAAACCTGTTTTAGTGGTTTGTCTGGCGTTGCTTTTTGATTCGATTATTAACAGTATCGAGAATCATTGCGCTCATGCTTAATTCATTAGTCAATATGATGGCATAATTCTTGTTAAATTAATTAAAAATAATATTTATCATGGTATTGTTGTAAAACACATTAAGAATCTATTATTGACATACCATATGATATCGCTGGATATCTTCATTTAACATCTGTCTGGTCTAAAGAGAATTCCAGTTCACCTAGTTCACGCTATAGCGTCTTTATTATGTAACGATTATTTTCCTGGCCGCGAACTCCGATCAGCACATAGGGTAGAGACGCAGCGATGACCTGTACGTAAACTCTGACATTCACTCACAGTGGCCGCAAATTGACCCGATATACCTCGCGAGTTGAAATGCAATGCATAAAAGTGAGTCTTCGCTTCCACTGCTCTATATACTTTAACATGTTAACATGTTGACAGGAATATGGAAGTCAGTACTAAATATGAAAACATAGCCTTTAAGTGCAAACCTTCTCGCGCTGAAAATCTTCTGAAAATAAAAGGTGGACGCACAAACTGTATTGATGTCGAGATTGAGTGTAAAACTGTTCTATCTATTAAGCCTTTTTATTAGATATAAAATTGTTTCATGCTGAACACGCAGTAAAACAGTGTTACAAAGACGCGGACATGTTTCCAATGTTCTGGTCGTATTCTCATATCAGCCAATGCAGTCAATGAAGTGTATTCATCTGTACTTGGCCGCGGGAAGTTTTATTTGAATTCTATTGGACGCTAACAAAGGTCAGGCTAAGGTGAAAAGCTGGCTTAATACAGCTTACGCCGAAAAAATGTAAACGGCTACGAAAACTTTTTAATTTTTACGTAAACACTCTCTGGGATATTCATAAGCGAATCTGTGTACCATTTCATGCCGATGCAGATTTTCTTATGAAAAAGAACATGTCCGCCTTTGCCTATAACTGTATTGTTTCTTTATAAATACTTGTGATTTAAGTGTCATTTTAAAAGTTATAAAAATATACACGGCTAGGATTTTTGTTTTGTTTTACCGTGAATAGTAACGGAGATATTCGTAAGCGAATATTTGTAACATTTCGGGCCGATGCCGATATTCTAATGGAAAAATACATATACGCCTTTTCCTAATACTGTATTGTGCCTTTTTACATGTTAATACTTCTGATTGACGTATCATTTTAAAGAGTTATATAACAATGTACACGGCTAAGTAAACTTTTTTATGTTAACGTGAATAGTCTCGGATATATTTATAATCGAATCCTTAGAACATTTCAGGCCGATACAGATTTTCTTATTGAAAAGTACATATCCGCCTTTGCCTAAAACTGTATTGATTTATTTTATAAATACTTCTGATTTAAGTTTCATTGTAAGTCTTATAAAAATGTACATGGCTACGAAAACGAAATATTTGTAACATTTGCCTTTGTAACATCCGCCTTTGCCTAAAACTGAATTGTTTCTTTAGAAATACTTCTAATTTATGTGTCATTTAAAAGGTAATAGAATTATAAACGGCTACGAAATCTTTTTGTTTTACGTGAATTGTCTCAGAGATATCTAAGGAACATTTCAGGCCGATGCAGATTTTCTTATTTAAAGTTATATATCCGTCTTTGCCTAACACTGTTTTGTTTTTTTTTATAAATACTTATAAATACTTCTGATTTAAGTATCATTTTAAAGGTGATATAAAAATGCACACGGCTACGAAAACGTTTTGATTTCAACGTAAATAGTCTCGGAGATATTCATAATCGAATCTATGAAACATTTCAGACCGATGCAGAATTTCTTATTGAAAAGTGCATGCCCGCCTTTGCCTAAAACTTTATTGATTTTTATAAATACTTCTGATTTACGTATCATTCTAAATGTAACGCAAACCTTTTTTGTATAGGTCCCTAATAGATCTTTGTCTAAGGTGACCATGGGGACAAAGTTTGTAGAAAAACGACTGCATGGTGCTACACAAATCTTTAAACCCTGACCTTTTCGCATTTAGATAAGATTTTATAGGTTATTATTTATTTATCAATATATATAAATGATGTGACCTCTGTGGTATGTCATAGGGCTCTTGATGCCTTATAATATCAACTGTCGCTAGATAAGAATTTTTCAAAGAGTCCGTAAAAAATCAAATTAGTGACAACAAATTGTTTGAATACTGTGGGTGATGCAAACAAAGTTAACATCTGTGGTTTCGATTGTCGTTTCAATTAATAATCAGCATCTTTAATGGTGTGACGCGGAACAAATACAATAATGTAACTGGCCATTAAATGACTCCTTGATATGAAAAATAGCGACCGGTTTTAGCCACATAAGGAAAAAATGCACCGCCCCCTAGCGGCCATTGTTCAACCAACCAGAATCATTTTCGAACTCGTCCGTAATAATATTGCGACTAATATAAAGAGTCACATGGAAGAACAAAGTGCTGGAATGTGACACATGCACAACCTGGTACCACCTTCCTTGCCAGAGTGACATGTCGGACACTATGACGCCATTATTGACAGTCACTATATTTCCTGGCACTGTCTTAAATGTTGTCTACCAAATTTCTCTAGTTCTTTCTTCAACCATAGTGACAGCCTCGCTCTTTCTAATAATTTCGTTGTCTTGAGCCACACGGATAGCTCTGGTGAACCCTTTGCCACATCTTCACCTTAACCCAAACTCAAAGAACAATGCAAAAACATGAACAAACATTTTAAGATTATTAGCCAAAATTTTCAATGACTTAAGAATTGAAAACCAGAGCTAGATCTCGTTATATAATCAACTTGCCCTGAAGTAATAATTTGAACTGAAACCTTTCTTGATCCAACTGTCTCGTCATATGAATTCGTTTCCCCTGATAGATTCAGGGGAGAACGAGAGCAAAGGAAAGGCCAATGGCATGGCGGGGACCTTGTTGCTGTGAAAAATCAGTTTCTGTCTTCAGAGGCAAGGGAACTGCAAACAGATTGCGGAATAGTCTGGGCTAAAATCACAATCCAAAACTCAAGGAAAATCTTAATTGGCTCATTGACAGACATCAACCAAAAGATGACAAATCACTTGAACAACTTAACATACCCGTACGCAGAATAAATGCAAACTCAAAATGCATTATTATCATAAGTGGAGACTTAAACCTAGGTAACATTGACTGGAAAACCTCAAGCTGCCCCCCCCCCCGGGAAAACCAAAAATTAAACAAAGACCAGAACTTCTTAATTTAGTAGCTGACCATTATCTCACACAAATTGACAACAGACCAACACATTGTGATAAAATTCTTGATCTTTTTCTTACAAACTATCCTGCTATCATTGACAACTTCGAAACAATACCAACGATTGGTGAAGCTGACCATGATATTCTCTGTCTAGAACTTACCACCTCACTTAGAAGATGCAAACATAAACCAAGAGAAATTAAAAAAACTACTCAAAAGCAAATTGGCTTAAAATTAAAACAGAACTATTGCAAAACTACTATTATAACAAGTTGAACCTGTAACAGCGGAAACATAATGTAATTATTGATATTAAACCATGCTGTTGCTATTGTTTTAAAACAACACGGCGTTTATATTACCCGGCATTTTAAATAAAGAAATGTTCATTTTGTGGACACTATAAAATTGGTGCTTGACGTTCAATATTTCGCGATTTGCCGCACATTTAACCAATGTCGATTTCAAAGAACCCACGAGGACCATAGTCCGCAGGCCATCACCTGAGTACTCAAGGAACTAACTATTCTGACATGGTGGAGTTCAAAATAATGACAGTTCGTTATGCAAGATTAGGTGTTTAATTTCTATGCCTATTTATTTTTAAACTTATGTAAGATATCTTTCGAACAAATGCAACAAATGTTCTGACGGTGGTTGATCAATATTGGACAAAGAAAGGGACTACTAAAGGATTAACATGCGGCATTTATAGCATTAACAAGGTTTTACTATAGTCATACAAGAAAATCTGCCCAGCCCATGGAAGCCACGTGCTCAATAAACCAGAACAAGTGTCAGAATTAAGTCGAGATATAATGAGAACAAATGATCTGCAAAAGTTTTGTTAAATATAAACATTAAAATGTTGTAAATAAGTTTCATGAACATTTTGTCATATAGTATTGCAAATATGGAGAGGTTCATACCACCAAACTGGTCTCCGATCATTAACAAAGAGTTGTGCATACACAAAATTTAGTTAGGCTCTGTAGATTGTGAAATTATAAATCATTAGGATCAAAAGTGCTGGGGGGGGGGGGGGCTGAGAAATCCAAGATGGCGTCAAAGACGACCACCAAAGAAAAGACAGTCACTGATATAGCTGTTTATATCGAAAAAACACTTTTTTTCCCTCCTTCTTGTTTGTGACATAAATGATACTTGTACATCAGACTTACTGTTGAATTTAATTTTGGTTTGCAATAATGTAATTAGTTATATTCTTGAAACATTTTTTCACTAATTGCGTACTAAAATGAAGGGGTAAGGTCATTATTTATATGAATATCTGAAATAACTTTCAACACTATTAAAGTATTTCATTAAATGATACTTAAGACACTTGGGATAACAAAAAGTAAGCTTTTCTTTACAAGTTTGGTAAGGATATAATCCATTTCTATATTTAAACGAGTTGGGTTTACGTGAAATTTAACAATGTATCTATGGTAAGTTTCTTATGTTTGATAAAACATTGTATTTATTCTCTTTTATCAGCATCAACACGTTCATCCAAAAACTGCATAGAACTTATACAGTCATCTTAAAATAACATAACATGTATTTTATTATTTTAATAGCTTGAAATCAGTTATCAAACTAATTACTGTTTTGCCTAATTACTCCCCTTTGGTATAAATATGTCATCACTTTTGTCTGCAGCTTTTAATATGGCTCACACGGGTCAAAATATTAGTCGGGTCGGGTCGGCGGGTCAAAATTAAAATACCCGAGAAAATTCGGGTCGGGTCGGGTCAGATAATACATAAGTTAATCAAAATAAAACTACATTAATTGTCATAGCATGTATTAGCGTTCTTAAATATTCAACTGTTTGTCAAGTATAGTGTAAAGAATATTATACGTGTTATTGTTATGATTTATTTAATTATGAATGAAATACTAAATGAAATACTGAACTGCATATAACTATTTATTAAGTTTACACAACGATGTTGAAATTAATAAGCAAACGTACGTATTACTTGGAATAGCGATCAAAAGTGCACGTATAGGAGAAACAACATGTCAATCAAAAATAAAGCTTGTCTTATTTTGAGGAGAGAAGCCAAAATAACTTTCACTGTAAGCTCTAACTGCCTTTTCTACTTTGAATTCAATATATATTTTATAATACAAATTTCGTTCTTTTAACGTCGCCATTTTGGGATCTGAATAACAATTTAAACTTGACATTTCTGCTTTAGGTGAGTCACTTCTATTTATGTATGACAATTTGTAATAACAACACTGCTTAAACTGATAAAGAATGTGATTTAACTTTACTTGTTTAAAAGAGATGATTTTACTACACGTTCAACATGCATGTAATATTGTACTTCGTAGCTTGCGACCCGAACCGGTATCGTTCCAGGATTTCTGGTCGGGGGGGGGGGGGGGGGCTGGATATTGAACAATTTGCTTGGGGTTTGCATGTCAAAGCCCTGCTAGGGGGTCAGCTCCACGATTTTAGTGATTTTGAAGGCTTTGACAACCACTTTTCAAGCATGTCACGCCTTATGTATTTTCATAAAAGTACCTTCTTATAATGCCAAAAAAGTGCATTGTTTATACGCAGGCTGTCAAGCGACATTTTTTCAAAAAGTAGGAAAAAATAGGAACTACTTTTGCAAGAAAAGTAGGAAAAAAGTAGGAAAAAGTAGGAACTTTTCCCTCAAAAGTAGGAATACATAATACTAATTTTTTAGACACAGGTCCAGGAAACATAGCTTGAAACAGAGCAGGAGTGCCATCATATGTTCTGTATGGATACCCACTTGAAGCTACCTTAAGGGCCCAGAAGATTTCAGCCTTTTGTACCAGTGTTCCTTGTGTGATGGATGTACTTGCATACAGATAGATTTATCCCCACAACCCTGAGAGCTGCTTGGCTTTTGGGTACTTCCAAACAAACGCTTTTGTGAATTATCATGCATGCATTTCATGTTTTCCTTGTGTTTTTATCCATCTGCATGACTTATAAGTTATTTAGCACCAGAATTACTACAAGATGGACTTCATTCAGACAGTACAATATCTTGCAAACTCATTGCCGGTATCACTCTTGCACCATGATCCCAGTGTTTTTCCACTGTTGTCCAACTTCTCCATCCATGAAGGGTTAAACTTTGTTTTCCCACTAGGAATTTTAGCACTTATAGTGTATCTATGATAATTAAGTTTCAAGCAAAGCTACCCTGATAAAGAAGTATACATGTAATTAGATGCTGTTCATTTTGGTTTATCATCAAATAAGTGGTTAGAGGTCTTCTGTGTATCGATATAAAAATGGTAATATATTGTGCATGTTATATCCTTAAGCAGAAGACCAAATTTATTTAGTGATACACCAACTTGTTGTACAAGATTAATACTAGTATATAAAGCAGTGTCAATGCTCTGCTACAGCTACATTGTGAAACCTTTAAATTGACAATAGGGTGCAGTTATAATGACTTAAGTTACATTCAAAATGACTGGTCATTGCAGAGCAGATTATGCAACTGGAGATAGGACCTTATCACCTGACATCTTTTATGACATCATTGATTGGGCAATGAAACAGTTGCACTACATTGTTTATTCCAGTTTCAAATAATGGCTTTTACATTATTGATGACTTTGCGGGAGTGTAATAATGCCGTTTAATAATTTTAATACTTCGCTTTAATACCTTGAAGTTACCTCACTAGCTATGGCATCATTAGACAAGACTTGTGTTTGTCCGAAACACCGAAACACATTGCGCAGCTTTGAAATAAAATTTCAATATATCATTTGGCAGGTTTAGAAATTATCTCCCTTTTAAAGCTTATTACTTCCCTTGGATTGTATTTTTTAACTTTTGACCTTGAAGGATGACCTTCACCTTTTACCACTCAAAATGTGCAGCTTCATGAGATACACATGCATGGCAAATATCAAGTTGCTATCTTCAATATTGCAAAAGGTATGGCCCACAGACAGACAGACAGACAGACAGACAAACGGTCTGACAGTACAACTGCAATATGCCACCCTACCGGGAGCATAAAAATGTATCAGGGCATTTAGGCTCTGTGCATTTATCTTTAATTACTTAACATGATGTACCTATGATATCAATAGAACATCATATCCGTTGTCATGTAATACAGAATTTATTACATTATATTTGTAAATGATGAAAACTCGGCAAAGCATCAGTTTTATCTTTTTTCCAATAACTTGTGTAATAAATTCCATATTACATAACCACTCATACAATACATGTATCTCTATATCTCTACATTCCAAACAGCAATATCATGTAAACATGCATAAGGTTTGGTCAAATTGTTGTCAATGGAAACAAAATAAAACTGGAATAAACAATGGGTTCCCGCAGCTCTTGCATCACTGGGAACTGTGTAAGGTAGTGAAGTCTGCAGTGTACAAATGCTAAGGAAGTAAACAAGGCACTATTGTTACTTAAAAAAAAAACTTGTCAATAATTTTAAAAGTTACATAAGAAATAAATATTTATGCTCCTGAAGAGGTGCTAGCAGACAGTCAGCATGGGTTGTCAGGTCTCATCTAGATGAATGCACATTAACAGGGATACAGTCATGCCATAGATTCATTCATCCTGCAAGTTTACTAAATAAACTCTTTAAAAAATAATAATTCTCCATTGAAAATGAAAAAGTAGGAATAGTAGGAAGATTTGGTAAAAAAATAGGAAAAAGTAGGATCCTGATGAAAAAGTAGGAAATAGTAGGAAAAAGTAGGAAAAAGTATGACCGCTTGACAGCCTGTATACGTTATACGGATGGATATAGTCGGAAGAAATGCTATCCCATAACTCAGTCATTTCCATAAAAATGTAAAGTAGATCTATATAAAGTATTCATTGAATGATTCATCATAAGAAAATAATTAAAATTTGTCATGAAATGTTTGTTTTGAAAGAATATAGAAGAATTCAGTAAATAAATGGGGGGGGGGGAAATGTGGTCCGACCGGATTTTGCATCCGATTCTCAAGATTATGAAAATTTAAGAGACAAAAACTTTACATCTATTAAGATGTGTGGTTCAGTTATGGATATGGAGACATTCAACCACCCCTCAACACCATCGTCCTGCCTTTTCAGACTTTGGATATGAATGTGACGGAACTAAACAGGTCTTAGGCCAAAGCTGATGAATCAGCCCGCTGCAGAGCCAGAGTTGCTGAATGACCTAGTATACGAGTGTTTGGTTTGTAATTAAACGTGTGTTTGTTTACCAAATCATCAGTCGTGTACTGTAGCATGTTGTTGCAGTGGTAACACTCAGACAGATGATATTACGTGTACACATATATTAACATTGAAATCCGAATTGAGCCATGAAATACTAAGCCCCGATGATGAAAAATATACATTTTCAATCTTACATATTACGCTATATATTGAATCAGCATCATATATATATATTTAAAAAGTGCTTACCAATATGTTCTATACTGTTGTGTGCATAAATGCTTCTCATGTATTGATTGAAATAATGTAATTATGAGCACTGTTTCAAATGGTGATGTTGAAAAATACATTATTTCATATAAATATAATTCTTGGCAATATGTGATGTTAAAGAAAATTATGTCACTCAAACAGAATAGACAAGCTTGTATATATAATGACATCTCCAGTGAAAACGTATCTCGTTTATATCTTGAATATGTTGTGGAGAATTAGTTTCTTTGTTTATCAGTATTGAAGGTATTTGTAAAAGTATGTGTATATATAATTTTGTTAATTAATTTATTGTTTTACAAACTGTCTATGATGTAGTTGCATGTTATGATGATATTAAATTTGATAAAACAACCATTGTTTATACACAATTAATCTTTATATTAAGCTACAAAATATGTAAATGTATGACTATGCCGTATACTTAACAAGGTATGAACATAGTTATCATTGTATAACAAAGTACACCTACTATAAGTATAAATCGAATAAAATGGAATTGATGTATATAAATGGGGGACAAACTGTTTTATGTGTATACTAGTTATAATTATTTTTGTGTTTATATTGTGTTGAATATTTTGTTGGTTAACAGTAAAACACACATATGATAATTCGTCAGCCATCTTGGCTGCTCGTTTTACTGCCATATGGAAATTATAATTGTGTGTATATTTAATATTGTTAAGATGTTCACACCATTATGATAAATATAAATGTATGTATAACAAGAAGGCCATGGTTATCCTGGTTCGCTCACCTGAGAAGTATTAACTTATTTAAGGGTTGTTAACGTTGTTTTGTGAAAAGAAATGCTTTGTTGTTTCGGCAGATATAGACCTATATGCGTTGTAAGTAGATTTGTGTGTGTGTGTGTTTGTTTTTTTTTAATAGACATTTGTCACCCGCTGCGACAAAGCTATATTTTGGAAAAAAAAGTTACAATAGGACGGTTATTTAATAATGAGAATCAGCAAAATAAAATGGAAGTACATTTTTCCACAAATTGTTGTCCAGCTTTGAGATCATGAGATAAGAACCTCAGCATCTTATAGGGGATGACTGATTATAACCAGTTTTGCAAGAACACTTTAAGATACCGAAAACAACTGTATTTGTTCAATAGATTGTGTTTATAAAATAGTTCTTGCATAATGAAATACAAAATGTTGTATTGTTAACATACATGTATATCAAAGTCAGTTATAAAGAAGTAAATGAGTATGAGAATATGTTATATAAATTCAATTAATTTTGATCGTCTTTTATAGTACAAAACATCACCTGATCTTTCTCATAGTTACAAATGTGTGCAAATATAGAAGTAAACACACACAAGACATTGGAAAATTTATCGTATATAAAAAAACTGTTAAACTATTTGTAATTTAAATGCACAAAAAACTGTAGCATAAATACATTATTTTTGCACAAACAACTTTTCTTTTTAACCAAACAGTTTTGTGTGCTTCTTAAAAGATGTGATAAGTTGTTGTTTTTTACTACCAAATTGTTCACATTTTTTACAAAGTGTTTATAAATAACTGGAACAATTTTCGGACTCACATTGCTATGATATGTCCAATTGAAACAACAAATAAACCTGCTAAAATCACAAATCTTTCATAATCACACACAAATGCTAAATTCACAAATCTTTTATAATCACACACAAACTTCTGACTGCAACTGTAGGCCTACAACAAATCAAGTTGTAAAATATCTTATGAATGGTGTCCATCTGACAGCAATACAAAGGGCTTTGATGGAAGTGCCCAGTTAATTGGGGCCAATATCGAGTAGTATTACACAATCACCACATGGCAACTATGCAAGCACAGGAACAAATGAGTTTTATAGAGAGTAGGATAGGTGAATGAAAGGTCAAATAAGATTCATATGTAACAATTCTTGTTGTTTTATTGGTTTTACCACTTTTTTGAATTTCTGCAAAAATATTGAAAAAAATCTGAAGTAATGGCAATAATTAATTTGAGTAATGCAATAATTATAACTAGATATTTGGGTTTTGGTTTATGTTTCTGAATCCAGTACCAGTATCATCATCACCACCATCATCATGATCATCATCATAATTGTGCACCAACATCACAATTACAACTAGTGTTACCATGGTTTTAGTATAGTCATATAAGAAAACTGCCGCTACCCTGGCGACCATGTTTTTCAACGAACCTTAACCATTTTCGAATTCAGCCAAGCTATCATTAGTACAAATCTTCGGACCAAGTTCCGTGCAGATTGGACTATTATTGTGTCTCCAAGAGTGTTAACAAGGTTTTACTATAGCCATATAAGCAAAACTACCCCGCCCTACTGGCGGCCATATTTTTCAGCGGACCGGAACCATTTTCAACTCAGCCGAACTATCATAACTAGTGTTCACAAGCTTTTTTACAATGCAACTATATAAGGAAAATGACCCCCACTGGCAGCCATGTTCTTTTACGGATCCTAACCATTTTCGAACTCAACCATCGTATTCAGGAAACAAATGTTCCGACCAAATTTCATGAAGATTGGGCGAAAAATGTGTCTTCTAGACTGTGCAGATGTTTTCACTATATATATAAAAACCTGCCCCACCCCCTTGCGGCCATGTTTTTCGACTGATCACGACCATTTTCAAACTCGTCCGAGATATCCGCAAGACCATGGTTTGGACCAAATTTCATGATGATTGGGCAAAAATGTGACTTCTATAGTGTTCACAAGCTTTTTTACAATATAAATATAAGGAAAAAGACCCCCCCCCTCGGCGGCCATGTTTTTTTTACGGATCCAAAACATTTTCAAACTCAACCATCGTATCTAGGAAACAAATTATCTGACCAAATTTCGTGAAGATTGGGCGAAAAATGTGTCTTATAGACTGTTCAGCTGTTGTCACTATATACATATAGAGAAAACTGCCCTACCCCCTGGCGGCAATGTTTTTCAAATGATCACGACTATTTTCGAACTCGACCGAGATTACATAAAACCAATGTTTTGACCATTTTATGATGATTACGCAAAAAAATTTGACTTCTAGTGTTCACAAGCTTTTTTACTATGTAAATATAAGGAAAATGATCCCCCCGCTGGCGGCCAAGTTTTTTTACTGATCCGAACCATTTTCAAACTCAACCATTGTATCCAGGAAACAAAGGTTCTGACCAAATATCATGAAGATTGGGCAAAAAATGTGTCTTCTAGACTGTTCACATGTTTTCAATATATACATATAGAGAAAACTGCTCCACCCCCTGGCGGCCATGTTTTTCCACCGGTCTTGACCATTTACGAACTCGTCCGAGATATCTATAAAATCTATGCTTAGACAAAATTTCAAGATGATTAGGCAAAAATGTGACTTCTAGAGTGTTTACAAGCTTTTTTTTACTTTATAAATATAAGGAAAAAGACCCCCCTTGATGGCCATGTTTTTTACCGATTCGAACCATTTTCGAACGCAACCGTCGTATTCAGTAAATAAATGCTCTTACCAAAATTCATGAAGATTGGGCAGAAAATGTGTCTTCTAGACTGTTCACATGTTTTCACTATATACATATAGAGAAAACTGCCCCATACCCTGGCGGCCATGTTTTTCCACTGATCACGACCAGTTTCTAACTCGTCCGAGATATCCACATAACCAATGTTTTGACCAAATTTCATGATGATTAGGCAAAAAATGTGACTTCTAGAGTGTTCACAAGCTTCTTTACTATATAAATATCAGGAAAAAGACCCCCCTGGCGGCCATGTTTTTTTACCGACCCGTACCATTTTTGAACTCAACCGTGGTATCCGGGAAACAAATGTTCTGACCAAATTTAATGAAGATTGGGCAAAAAATGTGTCTTCCAGACTGTTCACATGTTTTCACTTTATATACATATAGAGAAAACTGCCCAGACCCCTGTCGGCCATGTTTTTTCACCTATCATGACCATTTTCGCACTCGTCCGAGATATCTATAAAATCGATGTTTAGACAAAAGTTCATGATGATTAGGTAAAAACGTGACTTCTAGAGTGTTCACAAGCTTTTTTTACTATATAAACATAAGGAAAAAGACCTCCCCTGGCGGCCATGTTTTTTTACCAATCCACACCATTTTCAAACTCAAGCGACGTATCAAGGAAACAAATGTTCTGACCAAATTTCATGAATATTTGACCAAAAATGTGACTTCTAGAGTGTTCACATGTTTTCACTATATACATATAGAGAAAACTGCCCCGCCCCCTGGCGGCCATGTTTTTTCGCCGATCTGGACCATTTTCGAACTCGTCCGAGATATCAATGAAACCAATGGTTTGACCAAGTTTCGTGATGATTGGGCAAAAATTGTGACTTCTAGAGTGTTCACAAGGTTTCTCTATAGCCATTTAAGGAATACTGCCCCGCCCCCTGGCGGCCATGTTTTACAATGGACCAAAACCATTTTTGAACTCAACCAACATATCATTAAGACAAACATTTTGACAAAGTTACATGAAAATTGGGCATCAAATGTGATTCTACAGTGTTCACAAGGTTTTTCTTTTTTTACCTAGTTACCTTGTTTTTGAACCAGCATGACCCAGTTTCGAACTCAGTCGAGGTATCATTGGGACACATGTTCTGACCAAGTTTTATGAAGATCGGACAATAAATGTGGCCTCTAGAGTGTTCACGTGGCAAATGTTGACGACGGACACACGACAGACAAAAGGCGATCACAAAAGCTCACCATGAGCACGTTGTGCCCAGGTGAGCTAAAAAAGACTGATAAAGGGCGACAACTCAAAATGTGCATTGTTACTGATTGTTAATAGTTACCCCCTTGTTTCAAAATGAATCTATTTTAAGTCGTGGCGACCTTGATCTTGAAGATATCAACGTAATTCTTTCATGCGACACATAATTGTGAACAAATGTGCCAAATGATTTTAAAATCTCACAATGAACGACATAGTTATGGCCCGGACAAGCTCATTTATGGCCATTATTGACCTTTGAACTCAAAGTGTGACCTTGACCTTGGAGATATCGAAGAAATTCTTTTGCGCGACACACCGTCCAATGATGGTGAACAAATGTGCCAAATGATTTTAAAATCTCACAATGAACGACAAAGTTATGGCCCGGACAAGCTTGTTCAGCCCGCCCACCGACATTCGCCAATCTAATAACCAGTTTTTTCCTTCGGAAAACCTGGTTAATTTTTTTTGGCAAATTAACTGTATATCTTATTGGCAGAATTAATATTCAGATGACTGCATGGAGATCATGAATATCATAGTACTCATAAATGAAATTTTATGCACACATAAAAGGTTTTATGAATCGAGCTGGGTTCTAAGTTATGTAAAGACGCGGGGCGGATTGGAATTGTGCCAATAGGTTGCCTAATGTTGCATAGCGCTCTGCCAATCGGGCTCCGGGGTCCGAGTCACGTGACCACGCGCTTAGCGTTTTTTCGCAGACAAAGCAAAGCGCCCTTCTCTCAGTCTTAGAGAACGCTGAAAGCAGAAAGTTGCTAGAAAAATTATCGTACCTCCATTCCGCCTCCGCTTAATACAATTATATATATATAAAAACAAAGAATTTTTTTTTGTGAGTGTGTTTGTGTGGAAATACTCGAGGTATATCGTTTATGTTATCGTTTGCTTAATAACAACGCTTCACTTGCTTGCGTTGGTTTATGATCGGTGGCAGCCTGACTTTGGGAGCATTTTAGTGTTTCGTGCGAATTCCTTTGTTCGGAATATCAAGATGGCGGCGCCCATAAAGGCGCAATTGTTTGGACATTCGTTTGTTTCACGTTTGAAAGATTTCATTCGGCATAAAGATGAACTTAATTACCGTCTGGGCCTACAACTCGGGACAATGGTGCAGTTCAACGGTTTTCCAGGAGCTCGAGCTAGGTCATTAATCGGGAAAATGGATTTCGTGCTGATTATTCTCCAGAGATTTTAGTCCTGCTAGTGAGTACTAACGATTTGTACGAGGACGTTTCGTTGGAATCCATCGAAGAACAAATTTGTGACATTGTGTATGAAGCGTTATCAAACATTAAAGTTGCAAAGGTCATTGTTTGCCAAGTACTTCATCATTGCGAACCTAAAATCAGGACTAGGTTCCCAGTGGATTTGCATTGGTTCAATGCCAGAGTGGACAAGTTAAATACATCATTGGACACAACACTTAAGTCCCGCTTTCCCAACAGGGCTTTTCTATGGAGGATGAAGGGATTCTGGTCTCCGGAAACGAAGAACAAGAATTTTGCGTCAGATGGCTGCCACCTTTCTGATGACGGGCAATTCAAGCTGCTGTCGAATATCCGGGCAGCTATTATAGCTGCTCACCGTCAATCTCTCAAATAGAAGCTAAGTATTTTTTGCCTGTCGTTTTAAGGTGACGGATTGACCCTTGTTTATCATCGTTGTTTGCCACTGCTTATTAATTTGGGCGTCCTTGTCTATTAAATTGATTTAAGGGCGTAGGGGCAGTTATTCCCTTTTGTTTGCAAGTGGCTTTTATTTCTGGGAACTATGGTTTAGTAATCCCAATTTGTTTGCTTATGGCTATCATTGTCGGGACCTGCGGTGCAGATATTCCGATTTGTTTGCCAATGGCTATTATTTATGGGACCTGCTGTGCAGTTACCCCAATTTGTTTGCTTATGGCTATCATTTACGGGACCTGCGGTGCAGATATTCCGTTTTGTTTGCCAGTGGCTATTATTTATGGGAGCTGCGGTGCAGATACCCCAATTTGTTTGCCTATGGCTATCATTACGGGGACCTGCGGTGCAGATATCCCCATTTGTTTGCCGGTGGCTATTATTTACGGGACCTGCGATGCAGTTACCCTTATTGTTTGCTTGCGGCTATCAGCTAGGGGACCTGCGGTGCAGTTATCCCCATTTGTTTGCCGGTGGCTATTATTTATGGGACCTGCAGTGCAGTTACCCAAATATGTTTGCTTGCGGTTATCATTTAGGGGACCTGCGGTGCAGATATCCCCATTTGTTTGCCAGTGGCTATTATTTATGGATCCTGCGGTGCAGAATACCAATTTGTTTGCCAATGGATATTATTTATGGGACCTGCGGTGCAGTTATCCCAATTTGTTTGCAAAGTATTTAAGGGAGCTATGGTGCAGATTTCCCCTTTTTCTATGTCAGTATCTTAGTTAGGGGAGCTGCCATGCAGTATCACCTTATCATAAATAGTAAGGCCTTTAGTGTCTTGCGGTGCACACCACAGGCATGCCTTACTTGGTATCACTTCAGTTTATTAATGCAATTTCAATTAACTTCCAGATGCCTCGGAACAAACGGAAGGCAACAGCGTCTAGTTGCTCTTGCTGCGAGGTGTCCCCTTCGCCAGCTAAACAAGCGAAACCATCACCAACGCCGCGTACGCTGGTTTCTCCCGCCTTACAGTTGGCGCACCAAGACACCCAGTCTACAGAGACAGCTGTCCCGGCGTCGACCGCAGTTAATCCTGGAGTGAGAGCTAGTTCCTCTGGAATCAACAGACTGCATAGACACACCGTGAACAGGGAATGTTGTGTCCTTTGTTCACGAGAGTTCGGGCGACGAATCTGACGATGCCACAACCACTTCAGAAAGGAGCTCAATGTTAGTGCGTTCCAAGGTGACAACGGTCAACATTCCCTCTACTCAGTCACCGAGGCCTCTTTTGGTCGACGATTCCGATTTTGACACGGAGCCCGAGTCAATGGATCCAGACATTACCCATACTAACTTGATTACAGGTATTGGCACACCATATGTCGAACCGATAAGCACTTCCATTTTAGATCAAATTAAGGCCCCTTTGAAAAAATCAATATGGGCAAATAAGTTTGTTGACATGTCCTTACTACTTCCTTCCCCATTTGCTTCTGATTCGGACTCCCTCTCTCTGCAAGTATCAAAGGACTCACACATCTCTATCCAACCTTCGGTTAAAACTAAGAAAATCCTTTCAATTGAAATGTGGTCATCGGCTTTCATTCGGTACACAGCGGTGTACACTCATAAATTCCCTCTGCAAGCCCCTCAGCTGATGAAATACATGGAAATTGTAAGGGACATCGCTCATCGCAAGCCAGGCCTCTCTTTTGCTTTTTACGATAATCAATTTCGTAAGGCTCGTGAAACATCCCCCTTGCCCTGGGATAGACTACATACCGAGTTCTGGTTAATGGCAGTTACTTTTCCATCAAACCATGTATCTACCCAGCCCTTTCGTTCCTCACGCACAGGCAATGATAGAAAAGCAACCGGAACAAAGAGGTTCCTTGAGAACACCTGTTGGCATTTCAACAAGCTTTCGGGATGTCGATCTCACAAATGCTCCTTGCCACATGTCTGTGGGTACTGTCGTGGACCACACACAGCCTTTAACTGTGGCCCGTCGGTCAAAAACTCCTCCTTCAAGAACCCCCCTAACCACACCCCTAAACCCAACAGTCAAACAAAATCTGGTAACACCAGTTAAAATTGATAAGTTAGCCCCGTATCTTCAAGGTTACCCACTGGCACAGTACATAATACAAGGGTTTACAACTGGTTTCAAATTGGGCTACACAGGCCCTCAAATGAACTCAATATGTCCGAACCTAAAATCATGCAAAGACAACCCATCACTAGTTTCTTCAAAATTACAAAAGGAAATAGATAGCATTAGAATAAAAGGTCCTTTCATAGATCGACCCTTACAAAATCTTCGTTTGAGTCCAATCGGTTTGGTCCCTAAAAAAGAACCTGGTCAGTACAGACTTATTCAGAACCTCAGTTATCCTGATGGAAACTCAGTCAACACATTTATTGACAGAAATTTGGCATCTGTTAAATATGCATCGTTCGATGATGCCGTACAAAAGGTTTTACAATTAGGTCGTGGGTCATTAATGGCGAAGACTGACATTGACTCAGCCTTTCGAATAATACCAGTGAATCCTGACGATTTTAATTTGTTAGGGATTAAATTTCAGGGTAAATACTATTACGACACGTGTTTAACTATGGGTAGTTAATCTGCGCCAGCCATCTTTGAGCGTTTTCGTTCAGCCATTCACTTTGTGTGTAACACATATTTGGGCATTGACCATATGGTACACATATTAGATGATTTTCTAATTCTAGGCCCCCCAAATTCACATATTTGCCAACAAAACTTATCTAAATTCTTGTCTTTTTGTGCTGAAGTAGGCATTCCTATTAAATTAGAGAAAACCGAGTCTGCTCGAACTGTGATTACATTCATGGGTTTGGAATTGGATAGTAACTTAATGGAAGCTAGACTTCACCAAGAAAAATTAGTTAAACTTAGAAGCCTCCTTCATTCGGTCAAACGTACTATAACCTTGAAAAAACTGCAATCCTTGCTTGGTAACCTTAACTTCTGTTGTCAAGTCGTACTTCCAGGTCGTAGTTTCCTGCGCAGACTCACTGATCTGACAAAGAAAACTACTAACCCAAACCACTTTATCACTCTCTCTAAGGAAAATAGGCGTGATATTGCAGCATGGAAATTATTTGCTGATTACTTCAATGATAAAACGTTACTTTCGGAAAAACGCTGGATCGATTCTCCTGCGTTACATTTCCATACTGATGCAGCAGGTTCTTTGGGTTTTGGAGCAATTTATGCACAGCATTGGTTTTACGGCTCATGGCCATTTAATTTGCAATCAGAGCGAATTACTTTTAAAGAGTTATTTCCAATTGTTTTGGCCTTAGAAATATGGGGTCCCATCCTTCGAAACAAGTGCATCATACTTCATACAGACCAGTGCCTTCCCCAGGAATTTGTTCAGGCGCCCCGGGGGTGGGTTCGGGAGGGGTGTCCCCTCCCTACGTTGATTTTTTTTTAATTTAACGTGTCATTTCACGTTCTGTGGTGCGTTATAACTAAAAAAAAACAGCGTCAAAAGACGTCGTTTGGTGCGCTATGACTCTTCAAAGAAATCCCCAGTCATTTAAAAATATACTTTTTTATATTGTTTAATTGTTTTAAAACTTTTCCGCACAGATAGTAAAATCCCGACTCGAACGATTCCCCAATACATCCGTTTCAACCCGACTCTATTACTGTATACTTACTATTTTTCAAGTTTCTATTTATTACCCGATAATCCCGTTTATTCCGTTTTTATCAATCTCTTTCTGGTAAATATTTACGATAAAAGCTTTCAGTTATTTTTTTAACACAAACCTTGCCATTTTTTAAGTGACTATTTATAGATTTGATGAAATATTGCCTCTGAATATGCGTCAATCCCCTGACCTGTTGTGTGCTTGTTAAAACGCTCAATACACGCCATTTGTATGCAATAGACGCGACGGTGTACATGCTGCATAATTTTCGCGCTCTTTTTAATTGAGAAAAAGATTCGACACAAAATAAATTTGCACTGCTAATTTGAAGCAAAATATTTAACGTTGCGGTAAGATTTAAATTCGGAAGTGTGTTTCGGATTAAAAACGCGTCAACATTGACTTACGGTAATGGGTTTCGGATTACAAATTTAATTATTCCCATTTGAGATTTCAACAAATATTAACCGTTGCGTTATAATTTCAACGATAATTTGTTTACACACTTTACGAGTCGAATAAATGTTTTGACGGAATTATGCATGAAATTCACGTTGTCCACGAGGATCACGGCCGGTTGCCATCATCAGTATTCTAACTATCGATTATCGGACGAAACATTTACAAGTGTGCGTAATTAATTCAACGAAAATTTGTTAAAGCGCATTACGTGTCGAATAAATGTCAGAAAAACGAGGTGAATCAGTTCTATAAATGGACATGTTGAAATATACATGTACTGGAATTAAATAAACTGTTATCACATAATTGTAACCGGGAGTCATTTGCACAACTTACTCGCTATAATAATTAATTGTTTACCACTTGCAATTAATTTCTCGTATTAATTATGAGTCATAGGTAACACTTGTTTACAGTTAAAAGGTGTGATGATGATGCCCGAAACCGTCTTTAATGTTCTGTACTGTACTAATTACCGGTTTTATATTACTCAAATGGTACAACTTCTTGCTAATCAAGCTGCGATAAACTCTTACTTCATGCCCGACGTCAATCAAAAATAATGGTCGATAGTTAACCCCGCCCTCATAAGCATTCGCGTAACCGATTGGACGATGAACTTCACAGTTTGACGACTGGAAAGTTACCAGATACATCCTTGTCAGCATTTAAATGACCGTGTAATGTGGCAAGAATAATCGATACGCGCGTCATGCTGTTCTCTTATCAGTGGATTATCCATTACCCCATGTGGTGTTTATGGCGATTACTTGTGAAAGTAGGTACCGAGTGCTCTTTTAAAACATGGAATATTGATACACTGATAGGGAAACCTTGATTTTTTTGGACAATCTCCACTTTCTTTTACTGAAGAATTCATTGATCGGAAAATTTCAAGCGCCCCGGGGACTCTGATTTCGAAATTCAAGCGCCCCGGCAAGGGGCGCTTAAATGGCCTGGGGAAGGCACTGATACAGACAATTCAGCTGTCAAATATATAATCAATAAACAAACATCGCGTGTCCCAACAGTGATGTCTCTTGTTAGAAGATTAGTACTTTCTTGTATGAAGAATAATATTTTGTTTAAATCTGAACACGTCCCAGGGGTAAATAATGTTTTACCGGACTTGCTTTCTCGTCTACAGGTAGCCAAGTTCCGCACGCCAGCGCCCGAAATGGACAGAGAGCCAACACTCATACCGGAAGATCTGATTTCAATCCACTAAATTGTAGTGTGCTCTCATTACTAAATAAGTCCTTAGCACCATCAACTTTTACTTCCTATAAGAATGCGTGGAGGCACTATCAGTCATTCCACCAGCTTCATTATAACAGCCATGTCTTGCTGCCAGTCCCAACCGAAAGGCTGGCCCAATTTATTTCATCCTTGAATCTTAGGAATCTTAAAGCTTCATCTATTACATCTATTGTGTCGGGTATAGCCTATGTCCACAAAATACGCAACCTCCCTGACCCAGCTGACTCTTTCCTAATTAAAAAGCTACTATATGGCCTTCGTAGAGAATCCTGTGAAGATAAACGCTGTCCGTTTAATCTAAATGAACTTCAGCTGGTGATTTCCTGTTTACCCGAAATTTGCGAAAGCCGCTACTATATAGTCCTTTACTCTGCTATGATTTTAGTTTCATTTTTTGGTTTGTTTCGCGCAGGAGAAGTTTCGCTGTCTAACACTGGTTTGAACAACGTCTTACATAAAGAGGGTTTACAGTAAAACCATGATGGGGGTAAAGTATCTTCTGTAACAATCAAAACAAGGGCCTTTAAACATTCCGCAGGACGTGCAGCAACAATTCCCTTGTGCAGGCAACAACCTCAAGTTATTTGTCCCGTTAGAGCTTTAGTAAAGTATCTAAGCAAGTCAACAGGTCATCAAGGTCCTCTATTCCACCACCCTGACGGTACTCCAGTCACGACAGTAGAATTCCGTTCCATTTTAAGGAAATCAGTTAAAGCAGCACACTTGGATTGCAACAAGTACACCTGTCATTCACTCAGGATAGGAGGCGCCACGCACGCTCATCTTTCAAATATGCCGCACTCTCAAATTCGTCAACTAGGTCGTTGGCGCTCCAACGCGTACAAAAAATACATTAGAGTTAAACCTTTGGCCGTTTGAGGCATTGCTCCTGGCTCCCAGGCAGAAAATGGCAAATTCATTTGTTTATGTTCATGTTCTTGTTGGACAAAAGCCCCACTGTGATTAAGCAGGGGTCTACTTTTGTCCCAACAGGAGTTTCCTATGCTGTTTATGTTCATGTCCCTGTTGGTCAAAAGCCCCACTGTGATTAAGCAGGGGTCTACTTATGTTCCAACAGGAGTTCATATGCTGTTTATGTTCATGTTCCTGTTGGACAAAAGCCCCACTGTGATTAAGCAGGGGTCTACTTATGTTCCAACAGGAGTTTCATATATGCTGTTTATGTTCATGTCTTTGTTAGACAAAACCCCCATTGTGATTAAGCAGGGGTCTACTTTTGTTCCTGTTAGAATTTCATATATGCTGTTCATGTTCAAGCCCTCGTTGGACAAAAGTCCCACTGTAATTAAGCAGGGGTCTACTTTTGTTCCAGTGGGAGTTTCATATGCTGTTATGTTCATGTCCCTGTTGGACAAAAGCCCCACTGTGATTAAGCAGGGGTCTACTTTTGTTCCAACAGGACTTTCATATGCTGTTTATGTTCATGTCCTTGTTGGTCAAAAGCCCCAAAAGCAGGGGTCTTATCTTGTTCCAACAAGGATTTAATTTTCTTACCCTTAACACCGGGTTTTGCACATTGTTGTTAAAGTTGTATAATAGCATTTTAATTATGTTCTATTCACTAAAATCTGCGGTTACTTGCAGCGATTTCAATTTTATATTGTGTTCTGCCGGCTATGTCGCCTCTGTAGCCTCACTGTGTCTGAGCAGAAGTTGTAATAGCCATGTAAATATCCTTGAAATGTTAATTCCACTGTTGTTTTAGTTTTTCATTGTAAGTCATTTCTTATCCGGTAAAAAAGGAACGTAACCAATTACGTTATTCTGATAGCCTTTAAGCCATGTATATTTTGTATATAATTATTCATTTTCGTAAAGCACTGTAGTCAATTTAGTCAATTGGTTCTATCAGAGTTTCGATCTGTGTTATCATGCTCTTAAGCTGAATACTTAATGCCACCAAGGGTTCCAGCTGGGCGGGCGTGAAACGTCGTTTCACGTTTGGCGGGTTTCTTGCTTGCCCAGCAGGGTAGAAGGGATCTAGTCATAAATCTAATAGATTAATTTAGATGTTTTGTTTAATTTATGACATTTTGCAATAAATGTCCTTTTCACTCAGACTGGTTTTCTGTACTTTCTTTGTTACTCCGTCCTTATCCTTTGGTGGTGATAAGTCGCTTTTTAAGTTGAGAGGTTTATAAATGAAATTTTATGCACACATAAAAGGTTTTATGAATCGAGCTGGGTTCTAAGTTATGTAAAGACGCGGGGCGGATTGGAATTGTGCCAATAGGTTGCCTAATGTTGCATAGCGCTCAGCCAATCGGGCTCCGGGGTCCGAGTCACGTGACCACGCGCTTAGCGTTTTTTCGCAGACAAAGCAAAGCGCCCTTCTCTCAGTCTTAGAGAACGCTGAAAGCAGAAAGTTGCTAGAAAAATTATCGTACCTCCTTTCCGCCTCCGCTTAATACAATTATATATATATAAAAACAAAGAAATTTTTTTTTTTTTTTTGCTCATTCATAATACCTTCTATGTGTGTTTTTGACTAATGCCTTTTTACATTGTCATGTATATTGATGCAGTTGTAAATATGCCTTTTATTATGTACCTTCAGGTATGCTCTGCCTTATATGTAATAAGGCGGGTTTCTTGCTTGCCCAGCAGGGTAGAAGGGATCTAGTCATAAATCTAATAGATTAATTTAGATGTTTTGTTTAATTTATGACATTTTGCAATAAATGTCCTTTTCACTCAGACTGGTTTTCTGTAATTTCTTTGTTACTCCGTCCTTATCCTTTGGTGGTGATAAGTCGCTTTTTAAGTGGAAAGGCAATTCATAAATTTCATTCAACATGTACATTGGTAATTTCTTAGTAGTGTAAACAAGGTTACACTATAAAGCCTTGTTTTTCAACAGACCGTAGCCATAAAGGAACTCGGCCTAGATATCATAACAAGATAAAACCAATGTTTTTTTCCATAAAACCAATGTTTTGCCCAAGTTTCATGGTGATTGGACAAAAAAAAATGTGACTTCAAGGGTGTTCACAAGTTTTTTTAATAATATAAATATAAGGAAAAAGACCCCCCCCCCCCTGGCGGCCATGTTTTTTTTTTTTTACAGATCCGAACCATTTTCAAACTCAACCGTCGTATCCAGGATACAAATGTTCTGACCAAAGTTCATGAAGATTGGGCGAAAAATGTGTTTTCTAGACTGTTCACATGTTTCACTATATACATAAGAAAAAACTACTCCATCCCCTGCCGGCCATGTTTTTCAAATGATCACGACCATTTTCGAACTCGTCTGAGAAATCCAAAACAAGAGGGCCTGAAAGGCCCAAAGTCACTCACCTGAGATTCAAAGGAACTGGCCTGTTCTGTGCAGCCCAAGATGTCATTAGAACAAAATGTTCTTACCAACTTTCATGAATAGTGAACACCCTGGCAGCCACGTTTTTCAACAGACCAGAAACATTTTCATACACACCCAAGATATCATTTAAACAAATATACTGACAAAGTTTCATGAAGATTCATAAGTCCATATATTGAAAAATGCCCCGCCCACTGGTGGCCATGTTTTTCGAGCAACTGGAACCATTTTCGAACTTGTATTAAATATTATTGGGACAAATCTTCTGACAAAGTTTCATGATGATCGTACAATAAAAACGGCTTCTAGAGTGTTAACAAGGTTTAACTATAGCTATATAAGGACAAATGCCACGCCCCCTTGATGGCCATGTTTTTCCACCAACCGGAACCATTTTCGAACTCATCCAAGATATCATTGGGGCAAATCATCTGACCAAGTTTCATGATGATCGGACAATAAATGTGGCCTCTAGAGTGTTAACAAGGTTTTACAAAAGCATGATATATAGCCATATTAGGGAAAATGCCCCGCCCCCTGGTGGCCATGTTTTTTAAGCAACCGAAACCATTTTCGATCTCATCCAAGATATCATTAGGACAAATCTTCTGACCAAGTTTCACGAAGATCGGAGAATCAATGTGGCTTCTAGAGTGTTAACAAGGTTTTACTAAAGCCATATATGGAAAAATGCTCCGCCCCCTGGCGGCCATGTTTTTCAACCAACAGGCATCATTTTTTAACTTGTCCAAGATATTATTGGGATGAATCTTCTGATTAAGTTTCATGGAGATCGGACAATAAATGTGGCCTCTAGAGTGTTAACAAGATTTTACTATAGCCATATAAGGAAAAATGCCCCGCCCCTTGGCAGCCATGTTTTCCAAGCAAACGTAACCATTTTCGAACTCATCCAAGATATCATTGAGACCAATCTTCTGACAAAATTTCATGAAGATTGGAAAATAAATGTGGCCTCTAGAGTGTTAACAAGGTTTTACTATAGCCATATAAGGAAAAATGCCCCGCCCCTTGGCAGCCATGTTTTTCAAGCAAACCTAACCATTTTCGAACTCATCCAAGATATCATACAGACCAATATTCTGACTAACTTTCATGAAGATTGGACAATAAATGTGGCCTCTAGAGTGTTAACAAGGTTTTACTATAGCCATATAAGGAAAACTGCCCCGCTCCCTGGCGGCCATGTTTTTTCACTGATTTGGACCATTTTCGAACTCGTCCGAGATATCAATGAAACCAATAATTTGACCAAAGTTTCATGATGATTGGGCAACAATTGTGACTTCTAGTGTTCACGAGGTTTCTCCAAAGCCATATAAGGAATACTGCCCCGCCCCCTGGCGGCCATGTTTTTCAACGGACCTGAACCATTTTTGAACTCAACCAACATATCATTTAGACAAACATTTTGACAAAGTTACATGAAGATTAGGCATCAAATGTGACTTCTACAGTGTTAACAAGTTTTTTTTTACCTAGTGACCTAGTTTTTGACCCAGCATGACCCAGTTTCGAACCCAGTCGAGGTATCAATGGGACAAATGTTCTGACCAAATTTCATGAAGATCAGACAATAAATGTGGCCTCTAGAGTGTTCACAAGGCAAAATGTTGACGACGGACGACGCACGACGGACAAAAGGCGATCACAAAAGCTCGCCATGAGCACGTTGTGCTCAGGTGAGCTAAAAACAATATTTTGACCAAATTTCATGAAGATAAGGCAAACAATGTGACTTCTAGTGTGTTCACAAGCTTTTTTTACAATGTAACTATATAAGGAAAATGACCCCCACTGGCAGCCATGTTTTTTTACGGATCCTGACCATTTTCAAACTCAACCATCGTATCCAGGAAACAAATGTTCTGACCAAATTTCATGAATATTGGGCTAAAAATTTGTCTTCTAGACTGTTCACATGTTTTCACTTTATACATATAGAGAAAACTGCCCCAACCCCTGGCGGCCATGTTTTTTTACCGATCTGGACCATTTTAGAACTCGTATGAGATATCAATGAAACCAATGTTTTGACCAAGTTTCATGATTATTGGGCAAAAATTGTGACTTCCAGAGTGTTCACAAGGGTTGTCTATAGCCATATAAGGAATACTGCCCTGCCCCCTGGCGGCCATGTTTTTCAAAGGACCAATACCATTTTGAACTCAGCCCACATACATGTATCATTAAGACAAACATTTTGACAAAGTGACATGCAGATTGCGCATCAAATGTGACTTCTACAGTGTTCACAAGGTTTTTCTTTTTGTTTGACTAAGTGACCTAGTTTTTGGCCCAGCATGACCCAGTTTCGAACTCGGTCGAGGTATCATTGGGACAAATATTCTGACCAAGTTTCATGAAGATCGGACAAGAAATGTGGCCTCTAGAGTGTTCACAAGGCAAAATGTTGACTACGCACGACGGACAAAAGAGGTGATCTCAAAAGCTCACCATGAGCACGTTATGCTCAGGTGAGCTAAAAACTGACACATTCACATATTTTTTTATCAAAATTTTTATTAACATAATATATATTCACTCTTAATTCATGGCATGTTTCCATTAAATCACAATCTAAAAACTCAAACTAACATTTATGACAGTTTAAACAGATAAATATAGCAACATTTACGCAATAAAAGTAATTCTTTCATTTTTAGTTTTTTTGTTTTTGGCAGCCATCTTGGATTTCTCAGCCCCCCCCCCCCCCCCCCCCCCCTTTGCACTTTTGAACCAAACAATTTTCATTTCGCAATCTACAGAGTCTAACAAACATTTTGGTATGCGAAACTCTGTTTATGATCGAAGGCTAGTTACCCCCCTAAATATGCGAGTTTTTAGAGACAGTTTGCTCTACTTATATAAGTAACACACAATAACTTATAACATAAGTATCATAAAATCTATGTATTATAGAAGACTGCCCAAAGCCCGTATAAGCCACGTTTTTCAACAAAACAGGATAATTATTAAAATGTTTATATTGTTTTTCTGGTATTCCCCTTTCTTTGACTACGTTTCCCTTGACGAGAACTCGATCTGAAAGTAAATAAAGAATACACATGGTTAATTAGCTTAAAACACAATTTATTACAGAATAAATATGATATATAGATAGATTTATTTCGGAGATAGCATACATACACACAATGCATTGAAACAACATGTACATACAACAATATGAAGTAAAAAACAATCATAATTGAAAAGTTCATGCATAGAATGCACTATGGCATGCACACTAACGCCAAGGATTACACAAAAAAAGAGCATTATCCCTTATTTCCATTGTGGTCCTTGTTGTAGGTGGCACGACATAGAGAGGCACTAGTAATAAATGAATATTAAATACTATGTAAATAATAATAAATACATGAAATATAATACTGAGATTCAGATCAATGAACACAACATTAATATCACATTGTAGCTTTGCAGACATGAACTATCACAGTATTATTGAGTATCACCTTAAAATCTCTATATCGCTCAAAATCAACGAAAATTTCGTAAAGTATTATGTAAAATAAAGTTTACACCTAAACAATCAGTGTTCCTTATTAGCAATAGCCACAATTTCAACGCTAGATGTGATATGATTACATAGATTTTTGTAGATACAAAATGCTCGTTTTTATTTGTGACCACACTAAATTCCATGCTAATTTCCTGCGAATATATCTATTCATACGACACACGAACACTAAAATGGTAACATGTTAAAACCATAATAAAAACTAGCATTTTGTATCCGGAAACATCTATTTTACCAGACCACATCTGGTGTTTAAATTTTGGCAATTGCCTAAACGAACAATGATTTTTAATTGTTTAGCTTTATTTTACGAAATATTGTGCAAAATTTTGGTTGATTTTGTGTAGTAATGTTACTTTAAAGCAGAAAACATCAAATGTATCAATTATGATCATCATAGCACAGATTCAATTTGGATTGATTAAAAATTTAAAGGCTACTACAACAAACAAAAATTAAAAAGTCACATTAAGTATGCATGTATTATTAATCTGAAATGATAAGACATTGAGTAAAGGAAAATGTAACAAGGGCTGTTTGTAAAACATGCATGCCCCCTATATGGGCTATAAGTTGTAGTAGCAGCCATTGTGTGAATACGTTTTTTGTCACTGAATATGTTTTTTGTCACTGTGAATGGTGGTGGTGATGGTGGTGGTGGTGGTAGCAGAAGAAATAGTAGTAGTAGTAGTAGTAGTAGTAGTAGTAGTAGTAGAAGTAGTAGTAGTAGTAGTAGTAGTAGTCGAGTAGTAGTAGAAGTAGTAGTAGTTGTAGTAGTAGTAGTAGAAGTAGTAGTAGTAGTAGTAGTAGTAGTAGTAGTAGTAGTAGTAGTAGTAGTAGTAGTAGTAGTAGTAGTAGTAGCAGTAGTAGTAGTAGTAATAGAGTAGTAGTAGTAGTAGGTGGTGGTGGTGGTAGCAAAAGAAATAGTAGTAGTAGTAGTAGTAGTAGTAGTAGAAGTAGTAGTAGTAGTAGAGCAGTAGTAGAAGTAGTAGTAGTAGTAGTAGTAGTAGTAGTAGTAGTAGTAGTAGTAGTAGTAGTAGTAGTAGTAGTAGTAGTAGTAGTAGTAGTAGTAGTAGTAGTAGTAGTAGTAGTAGTAGTAGCAGTAGAAGTAGTAGTAGCAGTAGTAGTAGTAGTAGTAGTAGTAGTAGTAGAAGTAGTAGTAGTAGTAGTAATAGTAGCAGCAGCAGCAGCAGCAGCAGCAGTAGCAGCAGCAGTAGTAGCAGTAGTAGTAGTAGTAGAAGTAGTAGTAGTAGTAGTAGTAGTAGTAGTAGTAGTATGCAATACAAAAATGCAGTTAGCCTTACATTTGGTAAAATTTAAATATATTACAAGGGAGGCAAATCTGTAACAATAAATTTAAACTTATTGTATTTGTTTCCCCTGTAGTGTATTACCTCCCCTGTCCTGCTTATATTTATATAAATCAACAAAATTAAACATAAACACAATATTTAATATACAAAATATACAAAAAATCTCATATTCTGATAATATTTTTACTGATCCACTGTATTTTACTAAAAGGATGATGTTTCATTGGACTGATAATTATAGATTTAGGATTACAGACCAGTTGCTTCAGTAATATTGTTCAGAGTGTGCCCTGTTGGCCGCGTATGCATTCTAAAATTATCATTCAAAAAACCATTTTACTATTTCGAATCACCGTGACCTTGACCTTTGACCTAGTGACCTCAAAATCAATAGGGGTCATCTGCTAGTCATGATCAATGTACCTATGAAGTTTCATGATCCTAGGCACAAGCGTTCTTGAGTTATCGTCTGACAACCACCTGGTGGACGGACAGACCGACAGACCGACATGAGCAAAGCAGTATACCCCCTCTTCTTTGAAGGGGGGCATACAAATTTAACAGCATAGCATAGCAACTTAAGATAGATTAAACTACTCTATTTAAAAGATATTGTTTTAAAGCAGATTTAAAACTGGACAATACTGTCATCTGGGTTATAAAAGATGGTAGTTTATTCCACAATGTGCAACCCAAGTAACTTCTTCCCATTTCCTTTAACCTTTGGTACAGAGAAAGCACCTTTATTACTTAATCGGTATTATGGGAATGGACAGAATTCTGGGGAATAAACTGGTCTGACAAGTAATCCGGAGATAGACCATTTTTTATCTTAAAAACATGGGAGAGCATTATTTCCTCGACACGTTTGTCAACTGGCAAACATTGCAAAAAAGTATAATGTTCCGGGCTAATATGAGTTCTAGAATCAAGATTGAGCACAAAACGGATCAATTTATTTTGGGTTACCTGAAGTTTATTCTTCCAAAATGTGTAAGACCATTGTACCATATATAACAAGCATAGTCAAAATGACACTGGATTAAGGACATCACAAGAAGTGTCTTGGTATGCTGGGTTAAATACTTGCTTTTACGATATAAAAACTTTAACCTAGAGTTAGATTTCTTTACAACATACTGAGCCATATTGAGAAATGATAAATTCTGGTCAATACTGGCCCCAAGATAATTGACTGCAGTTGTAGGTTATATAACTGTGTCATTACATATTATATTTAACCTGGGATTTGACCTTAGCTTATGTTTTGTACCAAAGAGAATTGATTCAGTTTTACCAAGGTGAAGAGATAGCTTGTTGTCAATTAACCATTGGCTCACTTCATTAAGATCCCGAGAAAGGGCTTGCTCTATTTGACACTTGTTTTGACCTGAAACTAAGATGCAAGAATCATCCGCATACAGTAAAAGTTTATTCTTTGTTGCTGACGACATATCATTGACATAGATCAAGAAAAGGAGAGGGCTGAGAATAGAACCTTGAGGCACACCACATGTAATGTTGGCCATAGTATATTTAGTACCTGATACATCAACAAGTTGTTGTCTATCAGATAAGTAGGATGAAAATCAATTCAGAATGTCATCCCCCAGACCATTGGCTTTAAGTTTCATGAGAATGATGGCATTTAAGCGCTCACCTCATTTCAGACAACAATTCTTAAGACTTGACCTGGTGATCTAGTTTTTGAACCAACTTGACCCAGATTCAAAAATGGCCTATACATCGCCGAAATAAAAAAAAGACCAATTTTCATAAAGACTGAAAAGTAAATGCTGTTTCTAGTGTGGTTACAGATTTTTTAACCATTTGATCTTGTGACATAGTGTTCAGACGCATCTGAATAAGATTTAAACTTGGCCTATATATTGTCAAAATAGACTCTCTCACCACGTCTCATCAAGCTAGAGTTATAAATGAATTTTCTCGAGGAGTAAGATTTGTTTATATTAAATCATATTTGACGTGGTGACCTAGTCTCTAGAGGCACATGGCACAAATTTGAACTTGGCCTTGATAGTGTCATCATTGCGTCATGATTTTCTCAGACATTCTTAAAAAGCTTAATCCAGATTGTGTCATAAACATGTCCTCTTGAGAAAGGTAACAAAGTTTTAATTAGATTTGAACTTGAGAGGTAGTTTTTTTAATGAACTTTACCACATTCAAATTCATTCTAGATATTTAAAATATAAACATTCTGACCATATTTTATCAAGATTGAGTAATAAATGATTTTACCTGCTGACCTAGTTGTGCAATGCATGTAACCCTTATTTAAACTCACCCTAGATTTTGTCCAGATAAACTGTGTAACCAAATTTCATTAAGATTGAGTTACAAGGGTCACTTGTACAGAGGAAACACGTTTTTTCAAAGATTTGACCTGATGACCTAGGTTTAAAACGCAACTGACCCAGATTCAAACTTGGTCTACATGTTGTCCTAATAACAGCCTGACAAAGTTTCATCAAGATTGGATGATGTGGTCTCAAAAAAGGTAGAGTTAAAAGGTTGATAAAGCACACTGCATGCCTCAACCTGTACTACAACAGACACCGGACATAAGGTAATCAAAATAGCTGACATTGAGCACTTTGTAAGTTGGTGAGTGAAAAAGTTAAGCTTATTAAAAAAACAAGAGCTGTCAGAGGACAGCGCGCTTGACTATTCGAGTGCTTGACAGTATAACGTAAGCCATCATGGGGAAATTGTTCATATTCAATAATTTATTAGACGATCTTTCAAAAATAAAAAAAGGAAAAAATATTATATATTTTTTTTGGGGGGGGGGGGGGGTTGAGAGGGGGTATAATGTGGGGTGTGGTCATTTATAAGACGATCTTTCAAAAATAAAAAATTGGGGGGGGGGTAGGGGGGGGGGTATAATGTGGGGTGGGGTAATTTATAAGATGATGTTAAAATAAAATAATTTTTTTTTGGGGGGGGAGGAGGTTTGGTGGGGGTAGGGGGGGTGAGAGGGGGGTATAATGTGGGGTGGGGTAATTTATTAGATGAGGTTTAAAAAAAAAAAAATTGGGGGGGAGGCTGGGGGGGGGGGAAGGGATTCTTGGTAGGGGCGTGGGGTATTGTTTGGGTTGAATCCATTGTGGCATTCAGGTAAGTGTTGTTTTGTCAAAGTAATAATAAAATGTGATCATAAATAAAGAAGTTATGGCAATTTAAGCAAAATGTTCAATTATCTAAGTGTAAAAGGGGCCATAATTCTGTCAAAATGCTTGAAACAGTTGTATGCTCTTGTTTATAGGTTGGGGTCATGATGGTAAACAAGTATGCAAAATACGAAAGCAATATGTCAAGGGACATTGAAAATATTTGGGGTAGTACGCAAACTTTAACATTTGCTGCATATTCTAAGTGGAAAAGGGGCCATAATTATGACAAAATGCTTGATGGAGTTGTCTGCTCTTGTTTATAGGTTAGGGTCATGTTGGTAAACAAGTATGCAAAATATGAAAGCAATATGTCAAGGGACAATGAAAATAATTGGGGTAGTACGAAAACTTTAACATTTGCACGCTTATGCACGCTCACGCTTAAACGGAAACGCCGACGCCGGGGTGAGTAGGATAGCTCCACTATATATATTTCATATATAATAGTCGAGCTAAAAAATGTTTTAATAGATAGGGTATTTATATGATGGGAAAATTACCAAACAAGCAAGACTTAATTCTAATGCGTATTACATCAGCATCAGGGTCACACAAAATAATTCTTACCCATTTCAGACAAGTTGAGTTAAACATTCACTATTACAAGAGCTAATATTACATTGCTTTGTGAAATTTTACGGAAGACAAAAAAGTATTCACTGCCTGAAAAGAATTCATCATTATTGAAATCTCTGAACTTTTTCATTCATAATAATAGTTTCAATTTTAAGCACACCAGTTAGAGATGTCAGATAAAAAAAGATTTGTGAATATATTATATTATGTGCATATATCAAACAAATGCTTAACTTGAATTTTGACTGTTCCTCCAACTAGTGAAATAATTTCACATGCTGATCAAAACAAAGGCATTTGATGATACATAATACATGAAAATAATCATAATCACTTCGGAGAAACAATCTGTTTACGTTTAGAACAAAAAAATCAAGTTGTGTGCCTTGTTTGGGAATAAAAATACTGCAATTGATTTTGTGATTCCCAGCTGATTTAACATAAAGAACAATCACTTGTTAAAATAGCCGCTCACTTTCCAGCCACATAGGAAAAATACCTAATAAAAGCGAGCGATTTGCAAAATCGAAAAAGAAGCAAACACCGATCGACAACGTTGTGTTCGATAACAATTATTCATTTACCGAGCTCTGCGATAGCGATTTGTGTGAAAATGACTCACGTAAAAGCTATTCGCATTTGCTAAATGGCGTGAAAAGAGTAAGCAGAAGTGGGTGGGGGGGGATGGAAGATGATTGATTGACTCGTTGAGCTGGAGGTTTTGCTAAACAAATTACAGTATAGTCAGTTTTGTAATCTGTGTCCCCTTCCTTTGACAATATATAACATTATTGGCGAACTACAAAATGGCCTCAGTGGTTATTAATTGTACGTAACATGTTTGTGAAAACCCTGACTGTAGAGAGGTCATTCGTGTTGCTTATGGAAAGCAGCACCATCTCAAGATCAGGGGAATGCCATGCTTTGACATAAATACCAAGCTTGGAACAGGTATGCATGTCTTCATTTTTCAACCTGCCATTTCTATCAATGTTTAATCATTGTTCAATTGCCATTGATCTTTGGACTTCTTACACATTTTCAGACCCCTTAAAATTCCAAGTGTCATTCCCAGTGAATATGTGTTTATCGTGTAATATATAAGGAAACATTCCGGTGTCCCTCATATTCAGTTTTCAAATTTATATTTGCATTTGTTTTGTTAAATCCAATTGATTGCTCATTCATGTGTTTTAATAATGTAATGATGATACGAATGGATTCTATGAAAATACATTGTGACGTCATTATTAAGTAACTACGGCCTTATTTTGTTTTCATGTTCTTATCATTTTCAATGCTCTTTTCAGCAATGAAAGTCAGTTTGGGTAGGCTGGTGAAGGTAAATAACTTCCTAACCACTCTAAACATAACGCTTATTGCAAATAGAAATCTTAAGAAGATGGAGGCTCGTGCGGGGGAGGCCATCAAGAAAATCTCAACTGAGTCGTCTAACAAGGCTGCCATTGATGCTTATGAGAAAGAAGTGTAAAAACTAACTTTTAAAACAATGTTATTGACTTTTCTGGTGCCAAATTTTAGTATTTTTTCCCATCAACTGTCTTCTTATTTTCTGTTCCAGATGAACATGAAACATATTAATAATAATTGTTTTATAAAAGGCACTGTGTTCATAGTTTGGTAAAATTACATTTTTTTAAAGATTTTTGGTTAGAACCCCAGGGCAGGCACATTATTAAAAATATTTGTGATTGTTATTATAAATATTAAAAGCTATTCCAAATATTACAATCTTTTTAAATAAATTCATTACTTTTAGTAATAAATCTTATGAAGGAGCATAGGTATATTAAAATTCTGAGCTATTCATATAAATGGTGAATTCTTTTCAGAAGCGATAATTTGAGTTCAATGACTTGTCAATATGTAATGTGCTTGTTGTGCTGAAAATTGATTTTTCTCATAACCAACGATCATATAAGGCGTCAGAATGAAACTTAAAGGGGAATTATAAAATTCATGAAATAAGCATTGTGTGAATTTAATTTTGTATTTCAGTTCGAGGTACAGTAATGCCTGATATTACTCAGATTGCTGCTGTGCATTTGAAGACAGGTTTTAAGTTCTCGACATATGTGCAGACAACAGTGCCAATTTCTTCCGAAGCTCAGAAAGTGATTGGCATCTCTGTTGATGATCATGGCATAATGCGTGTAAATGGTGGAAGTGTTGATAGTGTATCAATTAAAACTTCTCTATATGATTGTATGATGTGGCTTGCAAAGTTTCCCAGAGCCATTTTTGTTGCTCATAATGGGCGAAGGTTTGATTTTCTGGTTTTGCTTAGTGCATTGCTGAACACACACTGTTTTGAAACGTTTTGTAATTGTGTAAGCAGTTTTGTTGCCTCTTTGCCGGTTTTCAAAAATCGTATCCTGGACAGTCACACAAACAGGAAAATCTAGTGAACGTGTTCTCCAGGCAACCTGCAACGCCCACAGTGCTCCTGATGATGTTGAAGCACTGGGATCTTTGCTTAAAACATGTAAAATTACTGACAATATGGCCCACATCTTTACTGTTAACGCAATCCATAATTCAGTTTGTTTAAGTCATGAAAAGCCTTAAAGGCAAAGAACATTAGATTGTTAGACGTGCTGTTGCATAGAGGACTCTAAAGCGACCAACAGCTGAAAACATTGCGGAATATGGACTGGCCTTGTGTCATTTGAAAGCCATATTTTCTAGTTCCGGAGAGGATGACTTGAGGGATACCTTCATTGCTAAAAACAATGAGGGACTACCAAAAGTCACAAACGCAATTTTTTTAAAATCTTTAGTGGTCCCTAAAATCGGTCAGTTTTTCAGTGACGAAAAGTGAAGGAACAAGATAATATGGCTTTCAAATGACACGCGGCCAGTCAAAATCACGCGATGGCTTTATACTGATACTAAATTATGTACATCTAGTTGTCAATAATCTGGCTGTTTTGATTAAAATATAAGTTGTATATTATTGTGCTACATGTTTAAAGAAACATGATAACTTATACATCTTTATACTACGTAATATTGGGACAACTTTGACATTTTGTGGTGAACTGCGCCTGTATTCATATGTTATCTTTTGACTTTAGGTGACCTTAAGATTGCATTATCAACTCAGCTGTTTTCGGAGAAAACTCCGAGGTATTGTCATAGCCTCTTCGTCGTCCGCCGTCGTGCTAAAACCTTTACATTGGCTCTAAAATTAAAGTGCTTCCACCTACAACTTTGAAACTTCATATGTACATGCACCTTGATGAGTTCTACACGCCACACCAATTTTTGGGTCACTAGGTCAAAGGTCAAGGTCACTGTGACCTCTAATATAAAAATTTTAACTTTGCCTCTTACATCATAGTGCTTCCACCTACAACTTTGAAACTTCATATGTACATGCCCCCTTGATGAGTTCTACATGTCACACCCATTTATGGGTCACTAGGTCAAAGGTCAAGGTCACTGTGACCTCAAATATAAAACTTTAACTTTGCCTCTAACATCACAGTGCTTCCACCTACAACTTTGAAACTTCATATGTATATGCACCTTGATGCGTTTTACACACCACTGCCATTTTTGGGTCACTAGGTCAAAGGTCAAGGTCACTGTGACCTCTAATATAAAACTTTAACTTTGCCTCTAACATCATAGTGCTTCCACCTACAACTTTGAAACTTCATATGTACATGCACATTGATGAGTTCTACACACCACACCCATTTTTTGGTCACTAGGTCAAAGGTCAAGGTCACTGTGACCTCTAATATAAAACTTTAACTTTGCCTCTAACATCACAGTACTTCCACCTACAACTTTGAAACTTCATAATTATGTAGATGCACCTTGACGAGTTCTACACGCCACACCCATTTTGGGTCACTTGGTTAAAGGTCAAGGTCACTGTGACCTCTAAAAAAAAAACAACAAGATGTGTTTGAGAAACACAATGTCCCCGTATATGATGTTGACCTCGTAGGATGACCTTGACCTTGACCCTTCACCACTCAAAATGTGCAGCTCCTTGAGATACACATGGATTTCAAATATAAAATTGCTAGCTTCAATATTGCAGAAGTGACATTACATGCGCAATTTTGACCCATATACTTGACCTTGAAGGATGACCTTGACCTTGACCTTTCACCACTCAAAATGTGCAGCTCCATGAGATACACATGCATGCCAAATATCAAGTTGCTATCTTCCATATTGCAAAAGTATTCATAAAATAAGCAATTTGGGCCACATATATTTGACCACTGACCTTGAAGGATGACCTTGACCTTGACCTTTCACCACTCAAAATGTGCAGCTCCATGAGATACACATGCATGCCAAATATCAAGTTGCTATCTTCAATATTGCAAAAGTATTCATAAAATAAGCGATTTTGGCCACATATATTTTACATCTGACCTTGAAGGATGACCTTGACCTTTCACCACTCAAATTGTGCAGCTCCATGAGATACACATGCATGCCAAATATGAAGTTGCTATCTTGAATATTGAAATACTGCAAAAGTGTACATTAAATGAGCGATTTTGACCCATATATTTGACCTTTGACCTTGAAGGATGACCTTGACCTTTCACCACTCAAAATGTGCAGCTCCATGAGATACATATGCATGCCAAATATCAAGTTGCTATCTTCAATATTGCAAAAGTTATTGCAAAATGTTAAAGTTGGCGCAAACAGACAGACAGACAGACAGACAGACAGACCAACAGACAGGGCAAAAACAATATGTCCCCCACTACTATAGTGGGGGACATAAAAAATTCTGACAAGCTTTCGCAGCTGAGTGTGGCACTCGTTATGCGGTGCTCTTGTTAATGTATTATTATATCAATATTAATTCAAAGTTAGCTAAATTTCTTCACATGTCATGGTTTATAACTGTAGCTTTAAATAAGCAACTAGAAAACCCCCAAAAAGAAGTGATATACCAAGTTATACTTAAATTCATTGCGTGAAAATGAATTGGGGTAGGCATACTCAAAATAAAATTTCTTGAGATAGGAACGGTAAAACTTCCTGAAATTGATTCAGTAGAAAATATGTTGTGTTAAATAAATATGTACAATATATGCATTTCATCACAATGCAAGTGACATAAAACGTAATTAAAGTTTCTTGTCACTGAACCATTTATTGTCGTTTTTGCCATTTTATCCAGTGCATATATTATTGGACATCAAAAACACAATTCTCTTTCAATGACACTTTTTTAATTCTGTATCTACTAACAAAATCCAGTTGAGTACGTTGATTAAGTTAATTATCAAACAAGGGCTGTTTGTAAAACATGCATGCCCCCCATATGGGCTGTCAGTTGTAGTGGCAGCCATTGTGTGAATACGTTTTTTGTCACTGTGACCTTGACCTTTGACCTAATGTAAGTTATCTTTCGGAAACCATTGTACTATTTCGAGTCACTGTGACCTTGACGGGGGCTAGGGGGGTGGGGGGTGAGAGGGGGTAATAATGTGGGATGGGGTTATTTATTAGATGTTTAAAAAAAAAATTTGGTTGGGGGGGGGGATAGGGGGGGTGGGGGGGGTGAGAGGGGGGTATAATGTGGGTTGTGGTTATTTATAAGATGTTTAAAAAAAAATGGGGGGGGTGGGGGGTGGGGGGTGAGAGGGGGGTTGGGGGGGGTGGGGGGTGAGGGGGGGATTGGGGGGTCAGGGGGGTGGGGGGGGGGCTGACAGGGGGTAATAATGTGGGGTGTGGTAATTTATAAGATGTTTTAAAAAAAAAAATTTGGGGGGGGGTGGGGGGTGGGGGGGTGGGGGGTAGGGGCGAAAGGGGGTAATAGTGTGGGGTGGGGTTAATTTATAAGATGTTTAAAAAAAAAATGGGGGGGGTGGGGGGGTGGGGGGTGAGAGGGGGGTATATAATGTGGGTTGTGGTAGTTTATAAGATGTTAAAAAAAAATTTGGGGGGGGGTGGGGGGGTAATAATGTGGGGTGGGGTAATTTATTAGATGTTTAAAAAAAAAAAAATTTGGGGTGGGGGTGGGGGGGTGGGGGGGTAGGGGGTGAGAGGGGGGCATAATGTGTGTTGTGGTAATTTATAAGATGTTTAAAAAAAAATGGGGGGGGGGGTGGGGGTGGGTGTGGGGGGGGGGTAGGATGGGTGAGAGGGGGGTATAATTGGGGGTTGTGGTAATATATAAGATGTTTACAAAAAAATTGGGGGGGGGGTGGGGGGGTGGGGGTGTAGGGGGGGTGAGAGGGGGTAATAATGTGGGGTGGGGTAATTTATTAGATGTTAAAAAAAATGTGGGGGAGTGGGGGGGTAGGGGGGTGGGTAGGGGGTTGAGAGGGGGTATAATGTGGGGTGTGGTAATTTATAAGATGTTTAAAAAAACTATTTTTTTTTTTGGGGGGTGGGGTGGGGGTGGGGGGTAGGGGGGTGAGAGGGTGGTATAATGTGGGGTGTGGTAATTTATAAGATGTTTAAAAAAAAATTGGGGGGGGTGGGGGGTGAGGGGGGGATTGGGGGGTCAGGGGGGTGGGGGGGGGGCTGACAGGGGGTAATAATGTGGGGTGTGGTAATTTATAAGATGTTTTAAAAAAAAAAATTTGGGGGGGGGTGGGGGGTGGGGGGTGGGGGGTAGGGGCGAAAGGGGGTAATAGTGTGGGGTGGGGTAATTTATTAGATGTTTAAAAAAAATTGGGGGTTGGGGGCGGGGGGGAGTGAGAGGGGGGTATAATGTGGGGTGTGGTAATTTATTAGATGTTTAAAAAAAATGGGGGGTGGGGGGGTAGGGGGGAGTGAGAGGGGGTATAATATGGGGTGGGGCTATTTATTAGATGTTTTAAAAAATGGGGGGTGGGGGGGAAGGGGGGGGGGTAAGGGGGTGAGAGGGGGATGGGGTGAGAAGGGGGGTTTAATGTGGTGTGTGGTAATTTATTACATGATGTTTAAAAAAACAAGGGCTGTTTGTAAAACATGCATGCCCCCCATATGGGCTCTAAGTTGTAGTGACAGCCATTTTGTAAATATGTTTTTTGTCACTGTGACCTTGACCTTTGACCTAGCGACCTGAAAATCAATAGGGGTCATCTGCGAGTCAGGATCAATGTACCTATGAAGTTTCATGATCTAGCCATAAGCTTTCCTGAGTTATCATCAGGAAACCATTTTACTATTTCGGGTCACTGTGACCTTGACCTTTGACCTAGTGACCTGAAAATCAATAGGGGTCATCTGCCAGTCATGATCAATGTACCTATCAAGTTTCATGATCCTAGGCATAAGAGTTCTTGAGTTATCATCCGGAAACCATTTTACTATTTCGGGTCACCGTGACCTTGACCTTTGACCTAGTGACCTGAAAATCAATAGGGGTCATCTGCTAGTCATGATCAATCTACCTATCAAGTTTCATGATCCTAGGCATAAGGGTTCTTGAATTATCATCCGGAAACCATTTTACTATTTCGGGTCACCGTGACCTTGACCTTTGACCTAGTGACCTGAAAATCAATAGGGGTCATCTGCTAGTCTTGATCAATCTACCTATGAAGTTTCATGATCCTAGGCATAAGCGTTCTTGAATTATCATCCGGAAACCATTTTACTATTTCGGGTCACAGTGACCTTGACCTTTGACCTAGTGACCTCAAAATCAATAGGGGTCATCTGTGAGTCATGATCAATGTACCTATGAAGTTTTATGATCCTAGGCCTAAGCGTTCTTGAGTTATCGTCTGACAACCACCTGGTGGACGGACAGACCGACCGACCGACCGACATGAGCAAAGCAATATACCCCCTCTTCTTCGAAGGGGGGCATAAAAATGGGGGGGGGGTGATATCCTCTATTCATTAAACATGAAATTGAAACTTATTGCATTTGTTTCCCCTGTATATAAGAAAGATATAATAGTGTATTACCTCCCCTGTCCTGCTTATATTTATATTAATCAACAAAATTAAACATTAACACAATATTTAATATACAAAATATACAAAAAATCTCATATTCTGATAATATTTTTACTGATCCACTGTATTTTACTCAAAGGATGATGTTTCATTGGACTGATAATTATAGATTTAGGATTACAGACCAGTTGCTTCAGTAATATTGTTCAGAGTTTGCCCTGTTGGCCGCGTATGCATTCTTGAGTTATCATTCAAAAACCATTTTACTATTTCGGGTCACTGTGACCTTGACCTTTGACCTAGTGACCTCAAAATCAATAGGGGTCATCTGCGAGTCATGATCAATGTACTTATGAAATTTCATGATCCTAGGCCCAAGCGTTCTTGAGTTATCATCTGACAACCACCTGGAGGACGGACCGACAGACCGACTGACAGACCGACCGACATGAGCAAAGCAATATACCCCCTCTTCTTGGAAGGGGGGCATAAATATATGTATATCCCATTACAAAAAACTATATATTTTGGATATAGGGTAACTCCATAGAAAACGCCCAACCGAGTCAAGGGGTAGGTGTATTCAACCAACTTGAAGAATAAAAAGTTAACCGGCTGGTAAAAAGTTTTAAAATTTTGCAATTAGTTGTGATATACAATTTACTATGTGGAAATAATAACAAAGAGTGTTTCTGGAAAAGTACCCATTAGGCTCCCACTACCTTAATATCTTAGTTAGGTGATTTTTTAAGCGGTTCAGTAGTGTAGTGGTTACACGCTCGCTTCACATGTGAGAGGTCCAAGGTTCGAGCCCCAGTAGAATCAAATTATTTTATTTGTGTTCTATTTTAACTTTTTGTTTTGATGTAGACATTTTGGTTTAAATAAATATGCTGTTTTATTGTAACCATTTTTTGTTTTTATTATGCCCATGAAATATATGTGTGAGAGGGTGTTCATAAACACATAAAAACACATAAAAACCTTCTTTGTTCCACTATCCTAGCAACCACCTAGTTACTAATATAGGCGCTATAGAGCGCGAAGCTCGACACATATTATTAATTGTAATAATGAGTCTTGATAAAGGATTTGCAGCTGCTTATCAATGAGGAGCACCATCACACAGGGTTCATACAGACCTTGAAAAGTGCTTGAATTTCAACGTTCTCCTTGAAAAGTGCTTATAAAGGCTGTTGAGTGCTTAAAAAGTGCTTATTTGCACATAAAAACTTAAAAATGCTTAAAAAGTGCTTATTTTGGGCTTCAAAAGTGCTTGAAAAACTCACTAAGGGTAAAAATATATAATTTCATATCTTTTCCATGAGTCCGAAGTCGTAGTTTTTTTCCCATGATTAATGATGGTTCAGATCTGTTCATACTGGCAGATACTGGATCGGTACGGGTTTTAGAACGTAAGGGAGGCAACTTCTACTAATCTTCCGCCAATTGGTCTACTTCAGTTTTTTTTGCACATTATGCTATTACAGTGCTGACAAGTTGAAATATGCCAATGAATAAGTGCATTTTTCAGAAAGGGTGGCTTTTGAAGTACCCTTGGGTTGTTGACAACGTCCATTCTAAAGTCAAAGCATCTTGTAAAGTATGAAGAACAGATATAGAGATCGCTAGTTTGGGGGAATCTGCGTTGAAAAGCCACCAGAAGAGTGAACATTTAGAATACATATTCAATACAAATAACAGGTTTTGTTTTGGTATTTATAATGCCTTTGGTCAATTACTATATCATAATGAAATATCTTACTTTTGATTAAACAGTTGTTACTGTAGCAGGGTAGTGCAGACTGTTGTAAGTCACATAGAATGTTAAGCAAGAAGAGACCAATTTAGCGAAAATGTTGTCAGTATTGGGCACAGAACAATATACAGTTATAAGTACGTCAGACTGAAAAAGTGCTTGAATTTGTATTTTTTCCCTTGAAAAGTGCTTGAATTATATAAGAGAAAATCTGTATGAACCCTGTCACAGCACCCTAGTCTCATTACTATCAAGTCCTCCTACAGGTTTTTTTTAAGAACCACATATAGAATGCCAAAGGCCTGACCCGTATCTTGCCAGTGGTATGGACCCTTTGGTATGGACCTTTAACCTCGCTCACTATCCAGCGTTTAAACTTACGGGTTTACATTTAAACCGACTATTAATAGCTTATTAATATCTTAGTTAGGTGATTTTTCAAGCGGTTCCGTAGTGTAGTGGTTACACGCTCGCTTCACATGTGAGAGGCCCAAGGTTCGAGCCCCAGTAGAATCAAATTATTTTATTTGTGTTCTATGTTAACTTTTTGTTTTGATGTAGACATTTTAGTTTAAATAAATATGCTGTTTTATTGTAACCATTTTTTGTTTTTATTATGCCCATGAAATATATGTGTGAGAGGGTGGGGGGGTCTTAAACACATTAAAACTTTTACAGTGTTTTCATATTAATGAGTATTCAACCCCTATCGTAAATGAGCAACATAAGAATAAGTTCAGAATCATCTCCCCTTGAAGTTGAGAAAAATATGAAATTACACTGACAAGATGAAGCAGATTTGTTAAAACCTACACAGTTCTGTTCCATTAATGAAAACTGCACATGCCAGTAAAAACAAGAAACCGTCAGAGACGGGTGATGCTCCCCAAAGTTTTTTTTTTTCACAATATTGCACTATATATTCAGATAAAAGAAAACGTCTTGAGGGGCATAACTTTGGACAAAATAATACGATGGATGGTTTGGCAACTTAAAAATTTCAAAGGGCCATAACTCTCTAAATAAATCATCTAACCAGAACCCACAAATAACATGTGCATCTCTTCAAGGTAGTTAAGCTTCCCATAAAGCTTCATTGAATTCCAGTCAGTAGTTGGGGAAAAATAGCCCAGACAAGAATTGCACTATATGTACAGTGTGTAGAAAATTTCAAAGGGCCATAACTCTGTGAAAAATCATCCGACCATAACCGGCTGATAATATGCACATCTTCTGTTGGTAGTGAAGCTTACCATAAAGTTTCATTGAATTCCCGTAATAAGTTGCTGAGAAATAGCTCGGACAAGAATTGCACAATATGTACAATGGAAAATTTCAAAGGGCCATAACTCTGTAAAAAATCATCCGACGAGAACCGGCTGATAATATGCACATCTCCTCTTGGTAGTGAAGCTTCCCATAAAGTTTCATTGAAATCTGGTCATTAGTTGCTGAGAAATAGCCCGGACAAGAATTGCACTTTATGTACAGTTAATGGAAAATTTCAAAGGGCCATAACTCTGTGAAAAATCATCCGACCAGAACCGGCTGATAATATGCACATGTCCTCTTGGTAGTGAAGCTTGTCATAAAGTTTCATTGAATTCCGGTCATTAGTTGCTGAGAAATAGCCCGAAAGAATTGCACTATATGTACAGTTAATGGAAAATTTCCAAGGGCCATAACTCTGTAAAAAATCATCCGACCAGAACCGGCTGATAATATGCACATTTCCTTTTGGTAGTGAAGCTTCCCATAAAGTTTCATTGAATTCTGGTCATTAGTTGCTGAGAAATAGCCCGGACAAAAATTGTGCACGGACGGACAGACAGACGGACGGACAGACGCATGGACAGACAAAGCGGCGACTGTATTCTCCCCCAAAAATAAATTTTTGGGTAGCATAAAAAAGGAAACTAATGTAAACAAGCAAATTCGTAGAATTGATATCCCCCGCAACATATGCTTTGTTTGAGGATGGATGCAAATCGGACGGATGAACAAACTGACAGATTTTTTCAAGAAACAAAGGGCCATTACTCTGGTTTTAACAGATGGTGTACAATGCCATTTGGCGTGAATCATCCTCTTATGCATATATAAATACTCATATGAAATTTCAATGAAATACGCCAAAGCACTTCCAAGATATGGCTCCAGACACAAAAGTGACGGACGGACGGACAGCCGGACAACGCCAAAACAATATCCCTCCGCCTCTGGCGGGGGATATATACTCATACCAAGTTTATATGAAATCCGCCAAAGCACTTCCAAGATATGGCTCCGGACACAAAAGTGCATATAGTAAAAAGCATTTTTTCAAGATACAAAGGGCCATAACTCTGTTTTTAACAGATGGTGTATAATGCCATTTGGCGTGCATCATCCTCTTATGCATATATATACTCATACCAAGTTTCAATGAAATCCGCCAAAGCACTTCCAAGATATGACTCCGGACACAAAAGTGCCTATAGTAAAAAGCATTTTTTCAAGATACAAAGGGCCATAACTCTGTTTTTAACAGATGGTGTACAATGCCATTTGGGGTGCATCATCCTCTTATGCATATATAAACTCATACCAAGTTTCAATGAAATCCGCCAAAGCACTTCCAAGATATGACTCCGGACACAAAAGTGCCTATAGTAAAAAGCATTTTTTCAAGATACAAAGGGCCATAACTCTGTTTTTAACAGATGGTGTACAATGCCATTTGGCGTGCATCATCCTCTTATGTATATATATACTCATGCCAAGTTTCAATGAAATCCGCCAAAGCACTTCCAAGATATGGCTCCGGACACAAAAGTGCCTATAGTAAAAAGCATTTTTTCAAGATATAAAGGGCCATAACTCTGTTTTTAACAGATGGTGTACAATGCCATTTGGCGTGCATCATCCTCTTATGCATATATATACTCATACGAAGTTTCAATTAAATCGGCCAAAGCACTTCCAAGATATGGCTCCGGACACAAAAGTGCCGGACGGACGGACAGCCGGACGGACAACGCCAAAACAATATCCCTCCGCCTCTGGCTGGGGATAATAAAATGAACTATGAAATATTTGGGGGTTACAACACAAAATCATAGATAATGGTTATTTGGGGGTTATAACACAACATCATAGATAATGGTTATTTGGGGGTTATAACACACAATCATAGATAATGGTTATACCAGTATCTTTTTCTATTTTATTTAAAATAATCGGCCAATATATTTATATTTACAGTAGAAAAAAATCGTTCCATTTTACTTCATTGAGTGCCTTTTACACTGAAATTCCCGACGCCCTTTGATGCTTTGCATCAATACTTATCTTGTTGTGACTCAAATTCAAATTCAGCCTAGATATTGTCGATATTAACATTCTGGACAAGTTTCATCAAGATTGGATGACAAATGTAGCCTATACAGTGGTAACAAGCAAAAGGGATCAGGGCCGGGACACATGCCACACACTGCACAACATTGCATGCAGCATGTTTGGTGATCAAACAAGCTCACCTTGAGCTCCTTATGCTAAGGTGAGCTAAAAATCAACAAGAGCTTGTCACAGTAGTGCCAATCCCGGCCGAAATGTGTTTGCTTGTATGACAACATTTGTTTTAGAGAGTAGAATAATATTTGTAAAAACAAATAAAGGGAGATAATTCATTATGCTCCGGACAAAAATTTACTTTGAAATTAAATAAGGGAGATAATTCAAACACTAAGGTAGATAGAGTTATGGTTCTTAGTCACTGCACTTCTCCTACTTGCAATCTGTTTATATTTCAAGTTTCAAGTAAATCCCTTCAGTAGATTTAGAGTTATGCTCCAGACAAAAATTTACTTTAAAATTATATAAAAGGTGAGATAATTCAAAAACTAAGGTAGATTAAGTAATGGTTCTTGGTCACTGCACTTCTCCTAGTTGCCATCTGTTTATATTTCAAGTTTCAAGTAAATCCTTTTAGTAGATTTAGAGTTATGCTCCAGACAAAATTTTACTTTCAAGTTATATAAAAGGGGAGATAATTCAAAACTAAGGTAGATAGAGTTATGGTTCTTAGTCACTGCACTTTTCCTACTTGCCATCTGTTTATATTTCAAGTTTCAAGTAAATCCCTTCTGTAGATTTAGAGTTATGCTCCGGACAAAAATTTACTTGAAAATTATATATAAAAGGGGAGGTAATTCAAAAACTAAGGTAGATAGAGTTGTGGTTCTTGATCACTGCACTTCTCCTAGTTGCCATCTGTTTATATTTCAAGTTTCAATTAAATCCCTTTATTATATTAAGAGTTATGCTCCGGACAAAAATTTACTTTAAAGTTATATAAAAGGGGAGATACATGTAATTCAAAAACTAAGGTAGATATAGTTATGGTTCTTGGTCACTGCACTTCTCCTAGTTGCCATCTGTTTATATTCTAAGTTTAAAGTAAATCCATTATTTAGATTTGGAGTTATGCTCCGGACAAAGTTTTGGCAAGACGGACAGACGGACGGACAGACGGACGGATGAACAGACGGACAGGACCAATTACTATATAATTTCGGCGGGGATAATTACAGAAATAAAAAGGTAACTTAAACAGGAGAAAAGAAATTATCTTTAATTGCCTATGTTTTCCTTTAAACAAGCGTCATAATTGTGACAACATGGTGTTTAACATTCCAATAATAACTACAATGGAGCTGTATTTTGATGTCCAAAAGCAGTGGAAAAACATAAGATAAATGAGATAAAGAGTTGGTTTCTGTAGATTATTGATTTCTATCCACTCTGGAACACAGACAATAAATGCATGAGGCTGTGGTACTTGTGATCACAATTCTTTCTATCACATGTGCATCAAAATCAACAAATATTGTCTGTCTAGTAGTTAAACAATTTAAGCAATTTAAAACATAATGTTAAATCTTTATTGACTTGTTGAAAGAATATCTGGTTTCATTACACAATTACAAACATGTATGTTGTTTAACTATTAAAAATCTTATTGTAAAATACCTACGCAGAACATAATGAACCCACTTGTAAAACATAAACCAGACAAGGGACAAAATTGTCACAAAACCAGGTTTTCATTGTGAAAAAAAATCTCATAAAGGGAGAAAACTCAAACTGAACTTTTGAAATGAACAAACAAAATTAACCCCCTTTGTAAGTTTGTCTTTGTAAGTTTGTTTTTTAAAAAATCTATTTTTAGTCGTGGCGACCTTGACAGCCAGCCCGCCAGCCAGCCAGCCCGCCAGCCCGCCCGCATTCGCCAATCTAATAACCAGTTTTTTCCATCGGAAAACCTGGTTAATGACCGCATATTGGGTGCCAATGCTCGGCTGTGGGTGCAGTTTTGAATAAATGAAAGCTTGTCAGAAGAAAAGGTAACAGTGACCTCGACCTTTGACCTAGTGACCCTAAAATGGGTGTGGCAAGTAGAACTCATCAAGGTGCATCTACATATGAAGTTTCAAAGTTGTAGGTGGAAGCACTTTGATTTTAGAGCCTATGTTAAAGTTTTATATTAGAGGTCACAGTGACCTTGACCTTTGACCTAGTGACCCAAACATGAGTGTGGTGTGTAGAACTCATCAAGGTGCAGCTACATATGCAGTTTCAAAGTTGTAGGTGGAAGCACTTTGATTTTAGAGCCCATGTTAAGGTTTCAGCATGACACAGACGGTGGACGAGCTGGCTATGACAATACCTCAGGGTTTCTCCGAAAACATCGGAGCTAATAATATGGTACTAAAGAAGGAATTATTGAAGAAACAAATCCTTTTTTTAAAATAATGATCAACCGTGTTGTTCGGAAAAGGCTATTGTTAAGGGTTAGAGCTAGAGTAAGGAGACATACTATGGTGGATGTACATAATGAATAAAAATTTCAACTATGTCAAGCGTTTGCCTGGGCCTTAATAATCCTACAATAACAAGTGGTTAATCGTAGCAATGTTATGGCCTCTAACAAATTACAGTGTTCCCCAGATAATTACAAATTCTAAAATTTACTCAACATTTAACAGGGAATACATTTGTAGTGTTTACTTCAATGACAAACATTTGTTTACAGTGCCAGAAGATTTCTTGGGGGAAGCTTACTGTAGATATTAAGTAGACTAATACTTTTGATTTTTTATTATGATGTCTTAACTAAAATACTAAACAATCTGGCAGCAACAACATGATTAAGAGAGGGTAATTAACTCTGGTTTCTCAACAATTTAACTACAAGTATTCGTAAGTTTTCCATTTCTGATTTTCAACTCCAAGTAATGTTAATTTGATTTTTAATGGATCAATTTAATACTAGTTTTCAGCTAAAGAGAGAACAGAAATGGATATGTGATAGCATCTGTAATCTAACAAACAAGTTTGAGCGCTCGTTTTTTGCAATATTACAAAGTTTTTACAAACAAAACTGAGAAAACTCACCTGTTTAAACTTAAAATTGTTTCAAAATCACACACCATGTCACCTGTTATTTTATAACAATATCATAAGTAAATAAAACTATTTTTTACTGGGATATTAGATGGGTTTAATTTTTCCAAAATAGGTTAAGATCCGGATTACAACACTAAAAATAAACAGCATGTCCACATGTATAAAAGCACTTTGATTTTGTTTACTTTTTTATGAGTATAAGGGGAACTTTCTTATCCTGTTTGGTATTCATATAATTATTACCCTGGTGATCAAATGTGGGTCTAGATAAAACATTATGATCAGTTTACAAAAATGTAAATATAAATGGTTCTAAATTGATTTACGCCTACACTTCAATAGATTGTTCCCTTTATATCTAGGATTTATAAAACATTAGGCATGAAAGTTGGCAATTGTTTTTATGAACTGATGCATGTAGATCAACACTCTTGTTTTAAAAAATGATAAGAGAAATGTCCTCATAAATTATCTAAACTTAGTCTAAAATCTAGTCATTATTCAAATATTTATATCTGAAATGACTCCAGATGCGATTCACTACCTACATGTACATAGAGTAATATGCATATTTCCATCATTCAAAGGAACACAATACTTAGTTAGTTTTTTTCTGAATAGTTAATAGTAAATTACAAATATTTAGAAAAGAAATTCATCACTAATAATGATAAAAAAGTTCTGGTACTTAGATATATACCGAATATTATGCTAGTCAATTGTTTGATGTGTTTATATCAGTCCGGTGGCTTGTGTGATGAAGTATCTCACGAGAGGCAGAGCCTCGAGTGTGATACGAAATAGCGCAACCCACGAGACTGATACAAACACTTGTAACAATTGACTTGCGTAATATTTCTTTTATTACATACAACTTTGAATCATTTAAGTTAAACAACAAGAGCTGTCTTCATCGGAAGACATATGCCCCTGAAAAATGCTTTCTCGAAATCTAAACGCAGTTTTCTAAACCTAAACGCGGACCCCAAGTTCAAGGTTAAGGTAAAAGGGTCAAAATTTGTGTGCGTATGGAAAGGCCTTGTCCATATACACATGCATACCAAATATGAAGGTTACATCTGAAGCGACATAGAAGTTATGAGCATTTTTTGGAAACCTAAACTCAAAAGTGTGACAGACAGACGGAAGGACGGACGGACAGACCGACAGACAGTCCAATCACTATATGCCCTCCTTCGGGGGCATAATATAAATGAGTTAAAAACTTCATAATTAACAAAGAATGCTCTTATGATTTTCTGCGTTCAAAGTGACGTCATTAAAAGTATTCCGGCTAGTATGGTAATACGGAATTGGAAAATTAGCGAGTAGAATAATACTGGAATTATTTCTGTGCAGTTGTATTTTACCGATTAATACAACTTGTATTTTTTGGGAACATAAAGCAGAAATATAATAAAAGCGAGTACAATTATTCTTTTTATTTTTGTTATAAATGCAAAATACTTATTTACATAAAAATATTTTCAACATACACTGGTTGTGTTGTTCGCAGTTTGAAATATGTAGTATGGTCATAAACGTACCTGTTAAGTTTTGTTGCAGGTCGCATTCCATCACTGGTCACTCCAAGTTTTTCAGGATAATTAGTGTTTGATGTGAAGCCTCCTAAAAGATAATTATATTCCCTCATTGTACACATTTTTTAAAGTAAAAGAAGGTATGGAGTGGTTTAGCTTCATTAGTATTTACATGATTAGTACATGTATTCAATTTAATTGGTTTGTAAAGTGTTAGTACCACTAAGCTACATACTTATTAAATACAGGCAAAAAATGTGACTTCTACAGTCTTCTCAAGGTTTAACTATAGACAAACATTGTACAAGGGGCATGGACTGACCCCTAGCAGCCATGTTTTTAGCAGACTGGAACCAGGCTTGAACTCGGCCGAGTTATATTTTGAACAAATGTTTTAACATGTTCAATAATGATTAAGAACACAATGTGAAATTTACACATATCAAAGTCTTTAACCCTTTACCACATAGATACGTCTTTTCACGCATTTGTAATCCCTTAGAAAACTAAATTTAATTAAAGACCTTTCTTACTAGATTACAGGCTTCATTTCCAACCCTTAGATACGGATGAGCAGCAAACAGCATAAAACCTGAACAGACGGCTTGTGACATGCTTTTAAACAACTTAGTCCACATATCATAAGCACTGTTCTAACGATAATATGTATCATTTTTAACTGAACGGGACTATTGTTTTTTGTTGATGATGCTTGTAATAAACAAGTCTTTTAGAGTTGTAAGATTTCATTTATTTTGACTACATAAACATGATGTCATGTGAAAACAAAAGAAATAACTCCGACTTTTAATTATTAACCGGTTTATTTCACTAAACAACGTTTTGGAAATAAAAGGCGCAAATTCATTCATAGCTTTATACCATTCATACAACCTGAAGAAGTGAAAATAATAATGCTTTCTGAATCGTTTTAATCATTTTATTGTTTATATGTTTAAAAGGTCGAAGTTTATACTCAAAAGTATGTAATCCACCTTTCACAAATCTTGTAATTAAAACAAGATGTGTTTGTGAAACACTATGTCCCTCCCATATATTTGACCTTTGACCTTTAAGGATGACATTGACCTTTCACCACTCAAAATGTGCAGCTCGATGGATGATTTTGAAATCAGACCTGTTGAATGTGGAAACTTATGCTCATACCTCGATTAACATTTTTGAATACTGTTTGGAAAATAAGCTGGACTGTCAAAATCTGGGTATAATTAACAACAGTACTGATAAACAATTATACTTGTTACCCTGCAATTGTATGAAAGTCTTATCAAATGTCTAGTACATTAAACTACAAGGGATATCTGCATTTTACTTTGGGTCATTTGAATATTGCATTTAAGCGTGAACGTGACAAATGGTATTATATTAGTATACTAATTCATACATTAACTGGGTATATCAATATTGCTGTTACATTGTAAAACCAAGGCCATGCTTGAAGACATTATAAGGAAATATGACCACTTCATATAAAATAATGTAGCTTATTTTTTAATAAATATTGGGCAGGTTAAATAAATGTGTTTATATATCAATATATTTTTCTTATATTTGATAACAAGAGGGTCATAAGGAACTAAGCTATTCTGAAAAGGTAGAGTTCAAAACAATAAAAGTTCCTAATAAAAAATGAACATTTAAATTCTCTAGGCACTTTTTTATAACTTGGTTGAGCTATTATAGCAACAAATGTTGTGACAATGGTTTATGTAGGTTGGACACACACAAAATTGCCAGAGTGTTTACATGTTGTTGTTTTTTATTTCACGTGGTGACATAGTTTTTTTAGCTCACATTACCCAATTTTGATGTCAGCCGAGATTTCATTGGGACACGTTATGACCAAATTTCATGAAGATTTGCCAACACATTTGGCAAAATAAGCGTTAAAAAAGTTTAACTGTAACCAAATAAGGAAAACTGGGGGTCATGCTTTTCAAGGAACTGCAACCATTGTTAAACTCATCTGAGATATTGTAAGAACAAAATTTTCACAAGGTTCAACTTCATGTGTATAGGCATTTAAGAAAAACTGCCCCACCACCTGGTAGCCATCTTTGTAAATAAACCAGAATACTTTTATAACTTGGCCAAGATATCATTACAACAAATGTTCTGACCAAGTATCATGTTCTGACCAAGTATCATTATGATTATATATAGATCATAAAGGTGACTTCTAGAGTGTCAACAAGCTTTTTCTTTAACTACATGTAGTGACCTAGTTTCTGACCTGATGTGACACAGTTTTGAACTTGTCCAAGCTATCATAAGGACAAAATTTCTTAATGTTCTGACCAAGTTTCATGAAGATTGGACAATGAATAAATATGGCCTCTAGAGTGTTAACACACGACAGATGACGGACAAAAGTCAATCACAAAAGCTCACCATGAGCAGTTGTGCTCAGGTAAGCTAAAAAGCGTGTGTGCAATAGTGAGATTGTCGACTGATATAGCATAAAAGCAGCCATATGGTTAAACACCACCTAAAACATGTGCAGTGCATAAGTATCACATCATAAACAATGCAATTTTGCATTGCCATCAAAATAATCCCATCCTGAAATAATCAAATAATAGCAACTGACAAGAATTACCTCTTCGATGTATTCTTTTCCTGAATGGTCTTCACCAGGACACCACTGTTAAACAAAACATATGTACTTCAATCAACATATACAACATAAACTGAGTTTGGATTTGCTCAATGAACCATCCTAATAAGCTTAGAGTGTAGCTGTCCTTTTTCACTGTATGTAAGATGTTTAAAATATGAACTATAGGTAAATGTTATATTCAGATAATGTTTATTTAACAAACTTTGAAAATCATAATCCATAATCCTTGGCAAAAATGTAAATTTTGTGCCAGGCAAATTATCATATCTGTGTATATTAGTTGGAAACTTATTTGTAATATAAATCTCAAATTTGTCAATAAAACTGTTTAATTTTACCCCTGTCACATCAGACTTGCATTTTTACATTTATCCAATACACAGTAAGATCGCCAAAGAGGCTAGTAGGCCGTCCTATGAACACCAAGAATGCCTTAGTCAGAAACCTTACAGCGACTACCTTGGATATATTCAAATTTAAAGGTGAGGCATTCCTTTCTTCAGACGCCCAAGACAGCACGCCATAGAATTGCCATGATGATACCAGAGACGCAGAAGAAACTCCATTCAAAGGCCAAGGTTGCATGTAGTGTCGTTAAAGACACGCCTAAAATGCTGTGTGGATGCAAAGACGCCGTCTATTATTGATAAAGCCAACCTCCAATGTCTTTTTCGGATTATATCAGGAGTAAAGCTTGGACCTAAGTGCTCATAAAGCATATGTCTTTATCTAATCCTTACACAGTGATATATTTATAGGGTGAGGGTGTTTTATGAACAATATCTTCCTTTTGTTCGTTCAGGTTGCTCCTGACCAATTTACCTTCGCTAGCCTTACTATACGTCTAGCATACAGTGAGCTCCACCATTGATCCCCATTCAATAGATGATGTCAGCCTCTTAAAATTGAGGTCTACAACCTTTGGATCAGGCATAATGCTGAGAAAGTTATCAAAATTAAAAACCAATTATGTCTTCAAACTTTGAAGCGTTCAAATTAGTGAACATTTCTTTTCTTTAAGGAAAAGGTGCATCATTCATGCAATGCTGCCGTTGTATGGTTGAATAGAAGTCGAACTGCATTCACAAGGTCGCACTCAAGTCATATAAGATACACCAAGAATGCTGTGAACATAGTGTGGACACATAGACTTCGCTGGTGGTTGCCGCATGAAAGTAAAGGGATCGCAGTATTAATGCTGTACAAATTCAAAGAATGTTGTGGCCACGCCGGAAACACATGCAGAAAACACAAAGCACGATCCAGGAGAGATGACTGACCCCAGTTGGATATCTTTGAGAAACACACATTGGGATTCTTACCATGGATATTGGTGTTTCTCCAAAAACTGCCTGTTTTGCTTGTAAAGAGGATGCCAATCTGGTGTGATGGGGTAAAACACAATTTAACAAAAGACAATGGCTCAAAACAACACTTAAATATCACATAAGGTAGTGGTAATAAATAAAATGGAGTCACTACACTGCACATGTAAGCATTATTCAACAAGTTAAAGATATACCAAAGTGTGAAAGGCGGGATTTTATTTGGGATATGATTATGGGATAAACTAATGTAAGTATGAACATGTAGACTTGTTAGTTATATATTAATATAGATCAATAAATGTTTTGTAATATAGTTATTTTTTCTATAGAACTGCATTTTCAACAGAGGTAAGACAAGTTCTGAAACTTGAAGTTTGTAATACATATTTTGCACACACAAAAATCACATGCTATTTGAAATTGTTTTAATAAGCCTCTAATGCATCATTAAATGCATATTAAATTTCCATTTTTGCATATTAAAATCATAAGCTTTTAAAGTAATTTTAATATTAAGTGTTATATTTAATTCTCACAATCAAAAAAGTCATGGTTAGTCAATTGAAGAGCTGAAAATGCAACAATATTTAATGCATTATTTTCTGTTTGTTTTCCATAGAATGCGTATATAAACATCATTTTTGTAAATGGTTGCCCTGTGGTTGCTCTCCTGCAAGAGTAGAAGTAACGTTAAGCAAAGGTTGTTAATGTTGTTTTGTGAAAAGAAAGGGTTTGTTGTTTTGATATATGCGTTATAAGGAGGTTTTTAGTGTTTATTTATGATTTTTAAAATAGACATTTGCTTCCCATTGTGACAAATGTTTATTTTGAATAAAAGTGATATGAGGACAGTAATTTAATAATAAGCATAATCAGCAAAAGAAAATGGATGTTCATTTTTTTTACAAAATGTACTCAAGCTTTGAGATCATTACAATAGCATCTTAGCATCTTATGATGTTATACGGGATTACTTGTTTTTGCAAGAACAGCTGTTGAGATACAGAACAAGAGTGCCAAACTGTCACAATATACGCCTGTTCGAAGGTTTTGGTCACCATGCTCAATGCTTGAAATGCACCAAGTGACCTCGAGACCTAGTTATTGACCCGGCAATGACCCATATTTGAACTTGACCTAGATATCATTTAGACGTAACATCTGACTAAACTCGGTGAAGATCAGATGAAAACTACTTCAATTAGAGAGCGGACACCATGCTAAATGCTTGAAATGCACCAATTTAAGTCACCTCAAGACCTAGTTATTGAACCGGCATGACCCATATACGAACTTGACCTAGATATCATTTAGACGTAACATCTGACTAAATTCGGTGAAGATCAGATGAAAACTACTCCAATTAGAGAGCGGATACCATGCTAAATGCTTGAAATGCACTAAGTGACATCGTGACCTCGTTTTTGACCCGACATGACCCATATTTGAACTTGACCTACACATCATCTAGACACAACTTCTGACCAAATTAGGTGAAGATCGGATGAAAACTACTTCAATTAGAGAGCGGACACCATGCTAAATGCTTGAAATGCACTAAGTGACCCCGTGACCTAGTTTTTGACCCAGCATGACCCATATTCAAACTTGACCTAGATATTGTCTAGACACAACTTCTGACCAAGTTTGGTGAAGATCGGATGAAAACTATTTGAATTAGAGAGCGGACACTGCTGTGGACGCTGCCCGCCCGCCAAGGGTGAAACTATTATTAAATACGTCCCGTTTTTAAAAACGGGCGTATAAAAAGACTGTATTTTTTTCAATAGATTGAGTGTTCATTAAATAGTTTTTGCATAAAAAATTAAATACAATATGTTGAATTGTTATAAAAGTATATTATAAGACAGGGGCGTCTGAAGTAAATTGACATTGGGGCGGCGGAGGGGGTGGGTATGGGAGGGGTTATTCCCCTCCCGTTGGTGGGGGGTCCGTTAATTTTTTAAAATTATAGCATCAAATGGCGCATTCTGGTGCGTTTTTATGCCTGATAACTGAACTTATACACGTCTTTTGCAGGCATATTCTAAATGACAAAAGTTGTGACAGACAGTCAGACGATGGAGAAGTGATCTCTTTATGTCGCAGTTTGTACTTTGTAGCAGGCGACACAACAATAGGGATCATGTGGGTTGAAAGAACGTTCTTCGGGATTTTTATCCCGATATTCTGTTTTGGAAATTTTAAATTCGTTGGTTGGTTTGGAGTAGACATATTGAAATGACACAAAAAAGTGGTAAAAAACATTAAATAAGTTTCTTAGAATGATCGATTTACTTCGAGTTATTACAGTTAATTCAGGAATCTTTAGGTATCTTTGATTTTGTGATAATTAAGGACTATTGGATATCGGTACATTTGTTTCATGTCATACTTTCCTTTATATTAATAAAAAGAAGCAAAGGCTTAGATCATACCGACAATTAAAGATTCCCAGGTTTAATTACTCATGAATAAAGGGATTATGGTTATAAAAGAGACCGATCAATAAACAACATAATTGACAAGTACTGTGGGCGGGTGATGACAATCAACAACACACGTGTCATAACCGCGAAAGCTTGATAACCTTGCTTCGTGGTACATGAAAAAAGAAAAGAAACAAGATGTGTTTGTGAAACACAATGTCCCCCTATATGACGTTTGACCTTGTAGGATGACCTAGACCTTGACCCTTTACCACTCAAAATGTGCAGCTCCATGAGATACACATGCATTTCAAATATAAAATTGCTAGCTTCAATTATGCAGAAGTGACATTACATGAGCAATTTTGACCCATATATTTGACCTTGAAGGATGACCTTGACCTTTCACCACTAAAAATATGCAGCTCCATTAGATACACATGCATGCCAAATATCAAGTTGCTATCTTCAATATTGCAAAAGTATGCATAAAATTAGCGATTTGGGCCACATATATTTGACCTCTGACCTTGAAGGATGACCTTGACCTTTTACCACTCAAAATGTGCAGCTCCATGAGATACACATGCATGCCAAATATCAAGTTGCTATCTTCAATATTGCAAAAGTACTCATAAAATGAGCGATTTTGGCCACATATATTTGACATCTGACCTTGAAGGATGACCTTGACCTTTCACCACTCAAATTGTGCAGCTCCATGAGATACACATGCATGCCAAATATGAAGTTGCTATCTTGAATATTGAAATACTGCAAAAGTGTACATTAAATGAGCGATTTTGACCCATATATTTGACCTTTGACCTTGAAGGATGACCTTGACCTTTCACCACTCAAAATGTGCAGCTCCATGATACATATGCATGCCAAATATCAATTTCCTATCTTCAATATTGCAAAAGTTATTGCAAATGTTAAAGTTGGCGCAAACCAACCAACAGACCAACCAACCAACAGACCAACAGACAGGGCAAAAACAATATGTCCCCCACTACTATAGTGGGGGACATAAAAATCTCTTTGCTGAAATTGCATTTTTGCCGAAAATATTGGGGCGGCAGCCGCTGCCCCTGCCACCCCAGCTCCGACGCCTCTGTAAGAGAGTAAATTGTAAGAGAGTAAATGAGTATGAAATTCAGCATTCATCTTCTTTTTAGGTACCAAACATCTGACACTAAATCTTTCTCATATTTAAAATATAGAAGAAAACACACACAAGAAATTTGAAAATGTATCTTATCCAAACGGCTGTCAAACTATTTGGAATTTAAATGCACACAAAATCTGTAGCATAAATAAATTATTTTTGCAAAAACAACTTCCAAAACAAATTTAACCGAACAGTTTTTGCGCTTCTAAAAATATAATTAATTGTCGTTGTTTTTTATAACCCAATTGATCACATTTTGGACAAAGTTTTTTAAAACTACCAGAACATTTTTCAGATTCACCTTGCAATAATAATTCCAACTGAAACAAGGCCTATGTTCGAACTTGGCCTAGACATCATCTAGATACAACTTTGATCAAGTTTGGTGAAGATCGGATGAAAACTACTTGAATTAGAGAGCGGACACGGACCGACCGACAGACAGACAGACCGACCGACAAGCTCACTCCTATATACCCCCCTAAACTTCGTTTAGTGGGGGTATAACAACAATAAAACCTGTTAAAATCACAAATATTTGATAATCACACACAAACTACTGAATGACTGCAAATTGTATAAGCAGTCAGGTGTCCATCTGACATCAAGACAAGAGTCATTGATGTGAGAGCCCATGCAGTTAATTGGGGCCAATTTCCTGGGAACTGTTGTTTTACATTCATCACATGGCTTTTCAAGAAGGCAATTTAACTTTATTACAGATTTACATGTCTTTACTTTCTTGGTAGAAAGGATCTTCTGCGCAAGGTATTTTATATATTATCATATATGATTTTTTTTCTAGAATTGTTTTTTATGCAATTCCAACACTGTGCCGGGTCCCTATGTATTCAACGGCAATCTGCTCAAATTAATCATTTAAATTTAAGATAAGCAAATCATGGTGAAAAATTTCAACAAATTTTGAAATATTAAACCGATTTTAATTAGTTTATCAACCGATCAAAACTAAACAAAATGTTTATAATAATTCTGCATGCCATGTACATGGTGTTTTATTCCTACAAATACCAGATTTATGTACATTCTACATATAAGATGTCGATAAACTAATGATACCTACCCGGTTGGCTTCCAATGTCGCATGCTAATAGCTATAAACCATGCCGTTCTCATAGCAGGATTACTTGGCATTTTGTGCAGCATTACAGGCTTGCCATATCTTCCAATTTTACCCCCAAAATTTTGACATTCAGGCAAACAGCAATAGAATTTTCCAGTGTTTAATTTTTTCGCCCATTACTTTTAACAGACCGGCATTGAGCGATACCTACCCGAATGGGAGACCACTCTTATGCGACTTAGTTTAGAAAATCCGGAATTGTACTGCAACAAGGCATAATGAGTTTTATATAGAGTAGAAAAAGTGAATGAAAGGTCAGATAAGATTCATTTGTCACAGTTTTGTTGTTTTGTTGGTTTACTGATATGTTGAATTTCTGCAAAATAAAGATAACAATCTGAAGTAATAGCAACAAGGGCTGTTTGTAAAACATGCATGCCCCCCTATATGGGCTATAAGTTGTAGTAGCAGCCATTGTGTGAATACGTTTTTTGTCACTGTGAATGGTGGTGGTGGTGGTGGTGGTGGTGGTGGAGGTGGTGGTGATGGTGGTGGTGGTAGCAGAAGAAATAGTAGTAGAAGTAGTAGTAGTAGTAGTAGTAGTAGTAGTAGTAGTAGTAGTAGTAGTAGTAGTAGTAGTAGTAGTAGTAGTAGTAGTAGTAGTAGTAGTAGTAGTAGTAGTTGTAGTAGTAGTAGTAGTAGTAGTAGTAGTAGTAGTTAGTAGTAGTAGTAGTTGTAGTAGTAGTAGTAGTAGTAGTAGTAGTAGTAGTTAAGTAGATAGTTAGTCGTAGTAGTATGTAGTAGTTAGTAGTAGTAGTAGTAGTAGTAGTAGTAGTAGTAGTAGTAGTAGTAGTAGTAGTAGTAGAAGTAGTAGTAGTTAGTAGTAGTAGTTGTTGTAGTAGTAGTAGTAGTCGTAGTAGTAGTAGTAGTAGTAGTAGTAGTAGTAGTAGTAGTAGTAGTAGTGTAGTAGTAGTAGAAGTAGTAGTAGTAGTAGTAGTAGTAGTTGTAGTAGTAGTAGTAGGTAGTAGTAGTAGTAGTAGTAGTAGTAGTAGTAGTAGTAGTAGTAATAGAGTAGTAGTAGTAGTAGGTGGTGGTAGCAGAAGAAATCGTAGTAGTTAAAGTGGTAGTAGTAGTAGTAGTAGTAGTAGTAGTAGTAGTAGTAGGTAGTAGTAGTAGTAGTAGTAGTAGTAGTAGTAGTAGTAGTAGGTAGAATGATAATGGCTTGCAGATGACCCCTATTGATTTTCAGGTGACTAGGTCAAAGGTCAAGATCACAGTGACCCGAAATAGTAAAATGGTTTCCGGATGATAACTCAAGAACGCTTATTCCTAGGATCATGAAACTTTATAGGTAGATTGATCATGACTTGCAGATGACCCCTATTGATTTTCAAGTCACTAGGTCAAAGGTCAAGGTCACGGTGACCCGAAATAGTAAAATGGTTTCCGGATGATAACTCAAGAACGCTTATGGCTAGGATCATGAAACTTGATAGGTAGATTGATCATGACTGGCAGATGACCCCTATTGATTTTCAGGTCACTAGAACAAAGGTCAAGGTCACAGTGACAAAAAACATATTCACACAATGGCTGTCATTACACAGGAGAGCCCATATGGGGGGCATGCATGTTTTACAAACAGCCCTTGTTTCATTATACATGCATAAGTATTCAAACATTTGAACAATAGAGCACATAGTTAGATAAGGAACCGGTTAAAAAACTACCAGCATATTTTACAAAGTTTCAATCGACCCTGCGAATAAAGACCACCTGTGAACAAAGATCACAATGACCAAATCCCTTGAGTGGTCTTTATTGACAGGTTTGACTGTAAATATGAAATATATATAGTGGAGCTATCCTACTCACCCCGGCGTTGGCGTTCTGTTCCGTGCCATGCCGTTAGCGTGCAAATGTTGAAGTTTTCGTACAACCCCAATTATTTTCATTGTCCCTTGACATATTGCTTTCATATTTTGCATACTTGTTTACCAACATGACCCCAACCTATAAACAAGAGCAGACAACTCTATCAAGCATTTTGTCATAATTATGGCCCCTTTTCCACTTAGAATATGCAGCAAATGTTAAAGCTTGCGTACTACCCCAAATATTTCCTATATCCTTTGACATTTTGCATGCTTGTTTACCAACATGACCCCAACCTCTAAACAAGAGCAGACCACTGTATCAAGCATTTTTACATAATTATGGCCCTTTTAAACTTAGATAATTGAACATTTTGCTTAAATTGCCATAACTTCTTTTGTTATGGTCACATTTTATTATTACTTTGACAAAACAACACTTACCTGAATACCACAATGGATTCCACCCAAACAATACCCCGTGCCCCTACCCAGAATCCCTTCCCCTCCCCCCCCCAACCCCCCCCCCCAATTTTTTTTAAACATCATCTAATAAATTACCCCACCCACATTATACCCCCTCTCACCCCCCACACCCCCCCTACCAATTTTTTTTTTAAACATCATCTAATAAATTACCACACTCCACATTATACCCCCCTCTCACCCCCTGCCCCCCCCCCAATTTTTTTTTCTCCTTTTTTTATTTTTGAAAGATCATCTAATAAATGACCACACCCCACATTATACCCCCTCTCAACCCCCCCCCCCCAAAAAAAAAAACGAACTTTTTTTTTTTTGAAATATCGTCTAATAAATTATTGAATATGAACAATGATGGCTTACGTTATAATGTCAAGCACTCGAATAGTCTATTGTTAGCTCACCTGATTGCTCGGTGAGGTTTTAGGATCAGTCTTTGTCCGCTGTCAGTACGTCTGTCCACATTTGGTTTGTAAACACTCTAGCATTTACTTTTCTCAAGCATTCTTTATCAAAGTTGCTGAGAAGCTAATTGATGATGATAATTGACCAGGATGTTTTTTTTTGATGATATCTAAGCAAAGTTTAACATTGGGCCATGTGGGGTCAAAGTCTGGTCACAAGGTCCAAATCTTACAAAAACCTTGTAAACACATGTAGAATAAGCATTACTTGCAAATATTTGCATTGCAAAAATCTATGCAAATGGACAGTACTCAATCATAATTAATCATATGCTCACACTGCAAAAGTTAGCAGAACAGAATTAATCTTATATGGTCTAGAGTCCTGAATTTTCAACTAAGCAATGAACAAGGCCTTGTAAAAAAAAGGTGAGCAAACTATGGCCATCTTGGCCCTCTTGTCAAGTAAACATGATCATATTTTATGGTGTTAGTCTTTAAAATAGGGATGAAAATAACACTACTAATGTACATAAGAAATAAGTAAAGTGACAAACTCCAGTGTGCATTCCTGCGTGAGGTATTTTGTCAAAATGTAGTGAAATTAAATAATTTGTGATTGTTCCCCCATTTGAGAAAACTCAACTTTATGAGTGTACTCAGGTACTTCTCCCAAAAATGATCAGAAAAGGCATCGATTTGAATAATTGAGAAAGAACATTTTTTAACCAAAATAACCAGCCAATGAAAATTTTCAGCAGTAAATGAATAGTTTAAATAGTCAGACAGCACCCAGTTAACATCTTTTGTAACTGAGGACTCGGTCTAAGATCAGGGCCCTTTACCAAATGAACAAAGCCTGGGAATGCCCTTCATGTAAGATGGTACCAAAATGTTGACTTGGTGTCAATGTTTTGTTTCAATTATTTACATATACACCTATTTAATGTTATATTAGCTAATTAAGTTGTTACAGTCAGAATCTAGCAGATTGAGTGAGGATCAAGTGAGCGCATGAATATGCTAACACTTCTTTTCTAGTTTGGCAATTATCTACTTTTAATTCATTCATGACAATCCTAACAGTTTGTAAAAAGTAGTGCTCAACCGAATTTAATAATATTTGTATTCTTATAAACTTAGTTTGTACATGAACTTATTTTTCGTTTAGATGAAGTTTGTTTTAAAACAATTAAACAGATTATTTCCATGGAGATATTTTTGTATTCTCAATTTTTAAAGATAAGGGAATTAATGTTGTGTTAATGGGTGTCCATAAAAAATCACAATTGAACTAAGCATTTTTTTCAGCATGATGGCTTCAAACACCAGCATACCCACTGAAAAGGAGACCCAAAACTGGGTAAAAGCGATCTTGGCACTGAATGTTACAAAGGATGGACTTACTAAATGGGTTGAAACGGAATTAAATAAGGTCCAAAAAACAATTGGTGAAGGTTGTGGTAATTGTTTTATTGAAAACCTCCTAGCATGTCCTACTCCTGGTATGTGTAAAAGAAGTTCGTGGAAAAACTGCGACTTTCACCTATCAAAACGACCAAAGAAATGCAAAATATGTGACCGAGTGAAACAAAATATAATATCATTGCATAGATTTAAGCGACCGTCCTGGAAATATACTCAAGCCGAAAGATGGGGGACAGAGCCTTGGGAAATTGGCAAATGTTACCTACCTGATGAAGGTTATAGCCGTATATCCTCTGTTGAGGAATTGGACTTAAATGGCGTGATGAGCATCTTGTTAAACTGCAAACATTTCGAGACATGCCTCTCCACCTCAAGTCTATCCTCTCCAATGCCCAATAAGCCATGCCTGTTAGAAAAGGTAATGTAGAAATGCATGTGTTTACTAAGATTCATTATTTTAAAACATTTATTTGACTCAATATGCAATACATCTCTTGCAGCTGTTTCAACGTACACAGTGCTGGCACTACAGCTGACATAAAAATTGTGTAATTTATTGGTACTCTTTAAGTATGCCCTTGAAGCTACATTGTGTACTATGGTATTCCTCACGGCATGATGTGAAATGGGTGTTTTACAGGCAATAGATGACATTTTTTCAGGCCTTAAGCATCACAAGGTTCAAAGATGCAGTTATGGACGTACATGTATTGTTTTCAATTATGATGGCTTTTTAGTGTACATAACGGGACTCGAATCACACAGCATACTTTCCAAAACATTTTTGCAAGAGTTAAAGGTAGCCTCTATATATAGGCAAATCAATTACTTTATTACACGTAACTGTATCATAAAGGAGCTTTCCTGCAAAGTGTTTGAACAGTGCAGACATTCCCAAAAGTATTAGACATGTGGTCTGTGGACTTGGTGGAGCGGACCGGGTTTCAGGACCGAAACATCACGTCACAGACTCAAATTTATTGACCTAATGGAAAAATGAAATGGAAAATAAACAAAGCAACATTGAAATTGTGCTCTTTAATTATTTACCGGACATTTGGACCGGCCACATATCATTTTCAATCAGACCTGTCATAAAAACGTCGGTCAGATCCGACGGTCCGGCACTTTTGCGAATGTCTGACAGTGTACTACGGACGAAAACTGCAATCAAAAAGAGTAACAGTGAATTAATATGGGAAAATATTCAAAGCATAAATGTACACTTAAAATTCATTATTCATATTCTTGCATAATTAAGAGAACTTTATTAACTCTAAACGTTCTTCTCTGTATTTAATATTGACATTTGGATCTTCAACAAAATATGCATCAGTAAATCAGTCATGATTTGTCAATTCCTATCAGTCCTGATGTCTACCTGGTTGTGTTTACTCCTATCAGTCCTGATGTCTACCTGGTTGTGTTTACTCCTATCAGTCCTGATGTCTACCTGGTTGTGTTTACTCCTATCAGTCCTGATGTCTACGTGGTTGTGTTTACTCCTATCAGTCCTGATGTCTACCTGGTTGTGTTAACTCCTATCAGTCCTGATGTCTACCTGGTTGTGTTTACTCCTATCAGTCCTGATGTCTACCTGGTTGTGTTTACTCCTATCAGTCCTGATGTCTACCTGGTTGTGTTCACTCCTATCAGTCCTGACGTCTACCTGGTTGTGTTTAATCTTATCAGTCCTGATGTCTACCTGGTTGTGTTAACTCCTATCAGTCATGATGTCTACCTGGCTGTGTTCACTCCTATCAGTCCTGATGTCTACCTGGTTGTGTGCACTCATATCAGTCCTGATGTCTACCTGGTTGTGTTAACTCATATAAGTCCTGATGTCTACCTGGATGTGTTCACTCCTATCAGTCCTGATGTCTACCTGGTTGTGTTTACTCCTATCAGTCCTGATGTCTACCTGGTTGTGTTTACTCCTATCAGTCATGATGTCTACATGGTTGTGTTCACTCCTATCCGTCCTCATGTCTACCTGGTTGTGTGCACTCATATCAGTCCTGATGTCTACCTGGTTGTGTTAACTCATATTAGTCCTGATGTCTACCTGGATGTGTTCACTCCTATCAGTCATGATGTCTACCTGGTTGTGTTCACTTCTATCAGTCCTGATGTCTACCTGGTTGTGTTTACTCCTATCAGTCCTGATGTCTACCTGGTTGTGTTTACTCCTATCAGTCATAATGTCTACCTGGATGTGTTCACTCCTATCAGTCCTGATGTCTACCTTGTTGTGTTCACTCCTATCAGTCCTGATGTCTACCTGGTTGTGTGCACTCATATCAGTCCTGATGTCTACCTGGTTGTGTTTACTCCTATCAGTCCTGATGTCTACCTGGTTGTGTTTACTCCTATCAGTCCTGATGTCTACCTGGTTGTGCTCACTCCTATCAGTCCTGACGTCTACCTGGTTTAGTTTACTCTTATCAGTCCTGATATCTACCTGGTTGTGTTAAATCCTATCAGTCCTGATGTCTACCTGGTTGTGTTCACTCCTATCAGTCCTGATGTCTGCCTGGTTGTGTTTACTCCTATCAGTCCTGATGTCTACCTGGTTGTGTGCACTCATATCAGTCATGATGTCTACCTGGTTTTGGTCACTCCTGTCAGTCCTGATGTCTACCTGGTTGTTTTCACTCCTATCAGTCCTGACGTCTACCTGGTTTAGTTTACTCTTATCAGTCCTGATGTCTACCTGGTTGTGTTAAATCCTATCAGTCCTGATGTCTACCTGGTTGTGTTCACTCCTATCAGTCCTGATGTCTGCCTGGTTGTGTTTACTCCTATCAGTCCTGATGTCTACCTGGTTGTGTGCACTCATATCAGTCATGATGTCTACCTGATTGTGTTTACTCCTATCAGTCCTGATGTCTACCTGGTTGTGTTTACTCCTATCAGTCCTGATTTCTACCTGGTTGTGTTTACTCCTATCAGTCCTGATGTCTACCTGGTTGTGTTTACTCCTATCAGTCCTGATGTCTACCTGGTTGTGTTAACTCCTATCAGTCATGATGTCTTCCTGGTTGTGTTCACTCCTATCAGTCCTGATGTCTACCTGGTTGTGTTTACTCCTATCAGTCCTGATGTCTACCTGATTGTGTTTACTCCTATCAGTCCTGATGTCTACCTGGTTGTGTTTACTCCTTTCAGTCCTGATGTCTACCTGGTTGTGTTTACTCCTATCAGTCCTGATGTCTACCTGGTTGTGTTCACTCCTATCAATCCTGATGTCTACCTGGTTGTGGTCACTCCTATCTGTCCTGATGTCTACCTGGTTGTGTTTACTCCTATCAGTCCTGATGTCTACCTGGTTGTGTTCACTCCTATCAGTCCTGATGTCTACATGGTTGTGTTCACTCCTATCAGTCCTGATGTCTACCTGGTTGTGTTCACTGCTATCAGTCATGATGTCTACATGGTTGTGTTCAGTCCTCATGTCTACCTGGTTGTGTTTACTCCTATCAGTCCTGATGTCTACCTGGTTGTGTGCACTCATATCAGTCATGATGTCTACCTGGTTTTGGTCACTCCTGTCAGTCCTGATGTCTACCTGGTTGTGTTTACTCCTATCAGTCCTTATGTCTACCTGGTTGTGTTTACTCCTATCAGTCCTGATGTCTACCTGGTTGTGTTTACTCCTATCAGTCCTGATGTCTACCTGGTTGTGTTAACTCCTATCAGTCATGATGTCTACCTGGTTGTGTTCACTCCTATCAGTCCTGATGTCTACCTGGTTGTGTTCACTCCTATCAGTCATGATGTCTACCTAATTGTGTTTACTCTTATCAGTCCTGATGTCTACCTGGTTGTGTTTACTCCTTTCAGTCCTGATGTCTACCTGGTTGTGTTTACTCCTATCAGTCCTGATGTCTACCTGGTTGTGTTCACTCCTATCAATCCTGATGTCTACCTGGTTGTGGTCACTCCTATCTGTCCTGATGTCTACCTGGTTGTGTTTACTCCTATCAGTCCTGATGTCTACCTGGTTGTGTGCACTCATATCAGTCATGATGTCTACCTGGTTTTGGTCACTCCTATCAGTCCTGATGTCTACCTGGTTGTGTTTACTCCTATCAGTCCTGATGTCTACCTGGTTGTGTTTACTCCTATCAGTCCTGATGTCTACCTGGTTGTGTTAACTCCTATCAGTCATGATGTCTACCTGGTTGTGTTCACTCCTATCAGTCCTGATGTCTACCTGGTTGTGGTCACTCCTATCAGTCATGAAATCTACCTGATTGTGTTTACTCCTATCAGTCCTGATGTCTACCTGGTTGTGTTTACTCCTTTCAGTCCTGATGTCTACCTGGTTGTGTTTACTCCTATCAGTCCTGATGTCTACCTGGTTGTGTTCACTCCTATCAATCCTGATGTCTACCTGGTTGTGGTCACTCCTATCTGTCCCGATGTCTACCTGGTTGTGTTTACTCCTATCAGTCCTGATGTCTACCTGGTTGTGTTCACTCCTATCAGTCCTGATGTCTACATGGTTGTGTTCACTCCTATCAGTCCTGATGTCTACCTGGTTGTGTTCACTGCTATCAGTCATGATGTCTACATGGTTGTGTTCACTCCTATCAGTCCTCATGTCTACCTGGTTGTGTTTACTCCTATCAGTCCTGATGTCTACCTGGTTGTGTGCACTCATATCAGTCATGATGTCTACCTGGTTTTGGTCACTCCTGTCAGTCCTGATGTCTACCTGGTTGTGTTTACTCCTATCAGTCCTTATGTCTACCTGGTTGTGTTTACTCCTATCAGTCCTGATGTCTACCTGGTTGTGTTTACTCCTATCAGTCCTGAAGTCTACCTGGTTGTGTTTACTCCTATCAGTCATGATGTCTACCTGGTTGTGTTAACTCCTATCAGTCATGATGTCTACCTGGTTGTGTTCACTCCTATCAGTCCTGATGTCTACCTGGTTGTGTTCACTCCTATCAGTCATGATGTCTACCTGATTGTGTTTACTCCTATCAGTCCTGATGTCTACCTGGTTGTGTTTACTCCTTTCAGTCCTGATGTCTACCTGGTTGTGTTTACTCCTATCAGTCCTGATGTCTACCTGGTTGTGTTCACTCCTATCAATCCTGATGTCTACCTGGTTGTGGTCACTCCTATCTGTCCTGATGTCTACCTGGTTGTGTTTACTCCTATCAGTCCTGATGTCTACCTGGTTGTGTTCACTCCTATCAGTCATAATGTCTACCTGATTGTGTTTACTCCTATCAGTCCTGATGTCTACCTGGTTGTGTTTACTCCTTTCAGTCCTGATGTCTACCTGGTTGTGTTTACTCCTATCTGTCCTGATGTCTACCTGGTTGTGTTCACTCCTATCAATCATGATGTCTACCTGGTTGTGGTCACTCCTATCTGTCCTGATGTCTACCTGGTTGTGTTTACTCCTATCAGTCCTGATGTCTACCTGGTTGTGTTTACTCCTATCAGTCCTGATGTCTACCTGGTTGTGTGCACTCATATCAGTCATGATGTCTACCTGGTTTTGGTCACTCCTGTCAGTCCTGATGTCTACCTGGTTGTGTTTACTCCTATCAGTCCTGATGTCTACCTGGTTGTGTTTACTCCTATCAGTCCTGATGTCTACCTGGTTGTGTTTACTCCTATCAGTCCTGATGTCTACCTGGTTGTGTTAACTCCTATCAGTCATGATGTCTACCTGGTTGTGTTCACTCCTATCAGTCCTGATGTCTACCTGGTTGTGTTCACTCCTATCAGTCATGATGTCTACCTGATTGTGTTTACTCCTATCAGTCCTGATGTCTACCTGGTTGTGTTTACTCCTTTCAGTCCTGATGTCTACCTGGTTGTGTTTACTCCTATCAGTCCTGATGTCTACCTGGTTGTGTTCACTCCTATTAATCCTGATGTCTACCTGGTTGTGGTCACATCTATCTGTCCTGATGTCTACCTGGTTGTGTTTACTCCTATCAGTCCTGATGTCTACCTGGTTGTGTTCATTCCTATCAGTCCTGATGTCTACATGGTTGTGTTCACTCCTATCAGTCCTCATGTCTACCTGGTTGTGTTTACTCCTATCAGTCCTGATGTCTACCTGGTTGTGTTTACTCCTATCAGTCCTGATGTCTACCTGGTTGTGTTCACTCCTATCAATCCTGATGTCTACCTGGTTGTGGTCACTCCTGTCTGTCCTGATGTCTACCTGGTTGTGTTTACTCCTATCAGTCCTGATGTCTACCTGGTTGTGTTTACTCCTATCAGTCCTGATGTCTACCTGGTTGTGTGCACTCATATCAGTCATGATGTCTACCTGGTTTTGGTCACTCCTGTCAGTCCTGATGTCTACCTGGTTGTGTTTACTCCTATCAGTCCTGATGTCTACCTGGTTGTGTTTACTCCTATCAGTCCTGATGTCTACCTGGTTGTGTTTACTCCTATAAGTCCTGATGTCTACCTGGTTGTGTTAACTCCTATCAGTCATGATGTCTACCTGGTTGTGGTCACTCCTATCTGTCCTGATGTCTAACTGGTTGTGTTCACTCCTATCAGTCCTGATGTCTACCTGGTTGTGTTTACTCCTATCTGTCCTGATGTCTACCTAGTTGTGTTAACTCCTATCAGTCATGATGTCTACCTGGTTGTGTTCACTCCTATCAGTCCTGATGTCTACCTGGTTGTGTTTACTCCTTTCAGTCCCGATGTCTACCTGGTTGTGTTTACTCCTATCAGTCCTGATGTCTACCTGGTTGTGTTCACTCCTATCAATCCTGATGTCTACCTGGTTGTGGTCACTCCTATCTGTCCTGTTGTCTACCTGGTTGTGTTTACTCCTATCAGTCCTGATGTCTACCTGGTTGTGTTCACTCCTATCAGTCCTGATGTCTACATGGTTGTGTTCACTCCTATCAGTCCTGATGTCTACCTGGTTGTGTTCACTGCTCTCAGTCATGATGTCTACATGGTTGTGTTCACTCCTATCAGTCCTCATGTCTACCTGGTTGTGTTTACTCCTATCAGTCCTGATGTCTACCTGGTTGTGTGCACTCATATCAGTCATGATGTCTACCTGGTTTTGGTCACTCCTGTCAGTCCTATTGTCTACCTGGTTGTGTTTACTCCTATCAGTCCTGATGTCTACCTGGTTGTGGTCACTCCTATCTGTCCTGATGTCTACCTGGTTGTGTTTACTCTTATCAGTCCTGATGTCTACCTGGTTGTGTTCACTCCTATCAGTCATGATGTCTACCTGGTTGTGTTCACTCCTATCAGTCCTGATGTCTACCTGGTTGTGGTCACTCCTGTCAGTCCTGATGTCTACCTGGTTGTGTTCACTCCTAACATTTATGATGTCTACCTGGTTGTGTTTACTCCTATCGGTCCTGATGTCTACCTGGTTGTGTTTACTCCTATCAGTCCTGATGTCTACCTGGTTGTGTTCACTCCTATCAGTCCTGATGTCTACATGGTTGTGTTTACTCCTATCAGTCCTGATGTCTACCTGGTTGTGTTTACTCCACTCAGTCCTGATGTCTACCTGGTTGTGTTCACTCCTATCATTTATGATGTCTACCTGGTTGTGTTTACTCCTATCAGTCCTGATGTCTACCTGGTTGTGTTCACTCCTATCAGTCCTGATGTCTACCTGGTTGTGTTTACTCCTATCAGTCCTGATGTCTACCTGGTTGTGTTCACTCCTATCAGTCCTGATGTCTACCTGGTTGTGTTAACTCCTATCAGTCATGATGTCTACCTGGTTGTGTTCACTCCTATCAGTCCTGATGTCTACCTGGTTGTGTTCACTCCTATCAGTCATGATGTCTACCTGATTGTGTTTACTCCTATCAGTCCTGATGTCTACCTGGTTGTGTTTACTCCTTTCAGTCCTGATGTCTACCTGGTTGTGTTTACTCCTATCAGTCCTGATGTCTACCTGGTTGTGTTTACTCCTATCAGTCCTTATGTCTACCTGGTTGTGTTTACTCCTATCAGTCATGATGTCTACCTGGTTGTGTTTACTCCTATCAGTCCTGATGTCTACCTGGTTGTGTTAACTCCTATCAGTCATGATGTCTACCTGGTTGTGTTCACTCCTATCAGTCCTGATGTCTACCTGGTTGTGTTCACTCCTATCAGTCATGATGTCTACCTGATAGTGTTTACTCCTATCAGTCCTGATGTCTACCTGGTTGTGTTTACTCCTTTCAGTCCTGATGTCTACCTGGTTGTGTTTACTCCTATCAGTCCTGATGTCTACCTGGTTGTGTTCACTCCTATCAATCCTGATGTCTACCTGGTTGTGGTCACTCCTATCTGTCCTGATGTCTACCTGGTTGTGTTTACTCCTATCAGTCCTGATGTCTACCTGGTTGTGTTTACTCCTATCAGTCCTGATGTCTACCTGGTTGTGTGCACTCATATCAGTCATGATGTCTACCTGGTTTTGGTCACTCCTGTCAGTCCTGATGTCTACCTGGTTGTGTTTACTCCTATCAGTCCTGATATCTACCTGGTTGTGTTTACTCCTATCAGTCCTGATGTCTACCTGGTTGTGTTTACTCCCATAAGTCCTGATGTCTACCTGGTTGTGTTAACTCCTATCAGTCATGATGTCTACCTGGTTGTGTTCACTCCTATCAGTCCTGATGTCTACCTGGTTGTGTTCACTCCTATCAGTCCTGATGTCTACCTGGTTGTGTTTACTCCTATCTGTCCTGATGTCTACCTAGTTGTGTTTACTCCTATTAGTCATGATGTCTACCTGATTGTGTTTACTCCTATCAGTCCTGATTTCTACCTGGTTGTGTTTACTCCTATCAGTCCTGATGTCTACCTGGTTGTGTTTACTCCTATCAGTCCTGATGTCTACCTGGTTGTGGTCACTCCTATCTGTCCTGATGTCTACCTGGTTGTGTTTACTCTTATCAGTCCTGATGTCTACCTGGTTGTGTTCACTCCTATCAGTCATGATGTCTACCTGGTTGTGTTCACTCCTATCAGTCCTGATGTCTACCTGGTTGTGGTCACTCCTGTCAGTCCTGATGTCTACCTGGTTGTGTTCACTCCTATCATTTATGATGTCTACCTGGTTGTGTTTACTCCTATCAGTCCTGATGTCTACCTGGTTGTGTTTACTCCTATCAGTCCTGATGTCTACCTGGTTGTGTTCACTCCTATCAGTCCTGATGTCTACATGGTTGTGTTTACTCCTATCAGTCCTGATGTCTTCCTGGTTGTGTTTACTCCACTCAGTCCTGATGTCTACCTGGTTGTGTTCACTCCTATCATTTATGATGTCTACCTGGTTGTGTTTGCTCCTATCAGTCCTGATGTCTACCTGGTTGTGTTCACTCCTATCAGTCCTGATGTCTACCTGGTTGTGTTCACTCCTATCAGTCCTGATGTCTACCTGGTTGTGTTTACTCCTATCAGTCCTGATGTCTACCTGGTTGTGTTCACTCCTATCAGTCCTGATGTCTACCTGGTTGTGTTCACTCCCATCAGTCATGATGTCTACCTGGTTGTGTTCACTCCTATGATTTATGATGTCTACCTGGTTGTGTTCATTCCCACCAGTCATGATGTCTACCTGGTTGTGTCTATTCCCATCAGTCATGATGTCTACCTATTTATGCCCCCCTTCGAAGAAAAGGGGGTATATTGCTTTGCTCATGTCGGTCTGTCTGTCGGTCTGTTTGTCCGTCCACCAGGTGGTTGTCAGATGATAACTCAAGAACGCTTGGGTCTAGAAACTTCATAGGTACATTGATCATGACTCGCAGATGACCCCTATTGATTTTGAGGTCACTAGGTCAAAGGTCAAGGGCACAGTGACCTGAAATAGTAAAATGGTTTTTGGATGATAACTCAAGAATGCATACACGGCCAACAGGGCGAACTCTGAACAATATAACTGAAGCAACTGGTCTGTAATCCTAAATCTATAATTATCAGTCCAATGAAACATCATCCTTTGAGTAAAATAAAGTGGATCAGTAAAAATATTATCAGAATATGATTTTTTTGTATATTTTGTATATTAAATATTGTGTTAATGTTTAATTTTGTTGATAATATAAGCAGGACAGGGGAGGTAATACACTATTATATCTTTCTTATAAACAGGGGAAACAAATGCAATAAGTTAAAATTTCATGTTTAATGAATAGAGGATATCAACCCCCTCCAGTTTTTTATACGCCCGTCTATGACGGGACGTATTATGGTATACCCCGCGTCTGTCCGTCCGTCCGTCCGTCTGTCCGTCCGTCCGTCTGTTAATGTCGTACGCTACGTCAAATATCCTTTGACAGATTTTCTTCAAATTTTAACACAATCTTAATATTGATAAACCCTGATCCCCTTTCGTTTTTGACGGAATTCTGAATTGTCGTTCCAGAGTTATGGGACTTTGTTCGTCAAAATTTCGTGATTTCATTGAATGTCCTACTGTAGCTCAAATATCCTTCGATGGATTTTTTTCAAATTTCAACACAATCTTAATATTGATAAACCCTGATCCCCTTTCGTTTTTGACGGAATTCTGAATTGTCGTTCCAGAGTTATGGGACTTTGTTCGTCAAAATTTCGTGATTTCATTGAATGTCCTACCGTAGCTCAAATATCCTTCGATGGATTTTTTTCAAATTTCAACACAATCTTAATATTGATAAACCCTGATCCCCTTTCGTTTTTGACGGAATTCTGAATTGTTGTTCCAGAGTTATGGGACTTTGTTCGTCAAAATTTCGTGATTTCATTTAATGTCCTACCGTAGCTCAAATATCCTTCGATGGATTTTTTTCAAATTTCAACACAATCTTAATATTGATAAACCCTGATCCCCTTTCGTTTTTGACGGAATTCTGAATTGTTGTTCCAGAGTTATGGGACTTTGTTCGTCAAAATTTCGTGATTTCATTGAATGTCCTACCGTAGCTCAAATATCCTTCGATGGATTTTTTTCAAATTTTAACACAATCTTAATATTCATAAACCCTGATCCCCTTTCATTTTTGACGGAATTCTGAATTGTCGTTCCAGAGTTATGCGACTTTGTTCGTCAAAATTTCGTGATTTCATTGACTGTCCTACCGTATCGGATTTACCATGTTACAATGTTAAATTATCAAGTATTCACATATTCAACTGGATGAGATTTGACTGGAACATTGGAATTCCATACACACATACTCAAATGGGTGAGTTGAACATATTTTTTTGACAAATATTCCAGCTGTCTTCTGCCAACTGAAGTAAAAAAATGATTCAAAGGGTTATTTATTACCTTACTACTTCATTGGCGAACGACGGGCGTATCATGCGCTCATGGCGCAGCTCCTCAGTTTTTAAACATCATGTAATAAATAACCACACCCCACATTAAACCCCCCTCTCACCCCCCACCCCCCCCAACCTCCCCCACCCTTCCCATCCCCCCCCACCCCCCCACCACCCCTCCCCAATTATTTTTTTTAAACATCTAATAAATAACCCCACCCCACATTATACCCCCCTCTCACTTCCCCCTTACTCCCCCCCTACCCCCAACCCCCCCAATTTTTTTTAAACATCTAATAAATTACCACACCCCACAATATACCCCCCTCTCACTCCCCCCTTGATCATGACTGGCAGATGACCCCTATTGATTTTCAGGTCACTAGATCAAAGGTCAAGGTCACAGTGACTCGAAATAGTACAATGGTTTCCGGATGATAACTTACATTAGGTCAAAGGTCAAGGTCACAGTGACAAAAAACGTATTTATACAATGGCTGCCACTACAACTGACAGTCCATATGGGGGCATGCATGTTTTACAAACAGCCCTTGTTTTGTTCCCTCTCATCAGTCATGATGCCTACCTGGTTGTGTTCACTCCCATCATTCATGATGTCTACCTGGTTGTGCTCACTTCTATCATTTATGATGTCTACATGGTTGTGTTCACTCCCACCAGTCATGATGTCTACCTGGTTGTGTCCATTCCCACCAGTCCTGATGTCTACTTGGTTGTGTTCACTCCCATCAGTCATGATGTCTACCTGGTTGTGTTCATTCCCATCAGTGATGATGTATACAAAATAATTTTTGAATCCTTTTTTTATCCCCAAGCTTTTGAAAAGCGTGTGGATATAGTGGTTATCTCCGCCGTCCATCTGTCCTGGCCACTATCTCCTCCTACACTATAAGCACTAGAACCTTGAAACTTACACACATGGTAGCTATGAGCATATGTGCAACTCTGCGCTATTTGGAATTTTGATCTGACCTCTGGGTCAAAAGTTATGGGAATTGGGGTGGGGCCGGGTCAGAGATTTTCACTCATTTTTTTATTTTATGTACTTTAACATTGGCCATAACTTTTGCAATATTGAAGATAGCAACTTGATATTTGGCATGCATGTGTTTCTCATTAAGCTGCACATTTTGAGTGGTGAAAGCTGAAGGTCAAGGTCATCCTTCAAGGTCAAAGGTAAAAAAAAAATCCAAGGGAAGTAATAAGCTTTAAAGGGAGGTAATTAATGAACCTGCCAAATGATAATTTTTTTTAAATAAATCAAAGCGGCGAAGTAGGGGGCATTGTGTTTCTGACAAACACATATCTTGTTTTATGTTATTTTACATTAACTTCTTCATTTCTACACAGATTTACTTCCAATTGATACTGAACATCTCTTATGACAATACGGTAACTCTGCATGGCCCCATTACCATCACTTGGGCGCCCCCTGGGTCAAACATGCGGCGTGGGGATACGCGTTGGCCTCTGCCGCGCCGTTTCTATTTATTTTTTTAGGTTCCATTTGGGAAAAAGATAAACATTTTTAGCTCGGCGTTTTCGGAGAAAACCCAAGGTATTGTCATAGCCAACTCGTCGTCCACCGTCCGCATCGAGCTAAAACCTTAACATTTTGTTAAGGTTTTGAACATTGGCTCTAAAATCAAATTGCTTCCACCTACAGGGCCCTCAATCTATTAATTTCGGTGGCAGTCCCCCACCTGAAAAGTATACTGTTTCCCCTTTTGGGGGGAAAAATTCCCCCTTAGGGGTAACAAAAATAATTGATTGTTTCCGGTGGCCCGACCCTACCTAATTTTTTGCCGCCAGTCATAATCTTTTTTGAGCCCAAAATTCAAAAAAAATCGGACTGCGTATTTTTCGGCGACGGTCAATAAACTTGTCTACGTTATCCGCATATCATTTTTATTGTTATTGAAGCGCACGTGCAGCGATTTTCCTCCTTCTTTATAAAGTACCGGTAAACGGTACTTTCCCAATCGAGCGAAAATTCCCAAATTCCCAATCGGCATCTGAAAAAATCCCAATCGGTGTCCGAATTTTTTCTCAAAACGAGCGAAAGTTTCGTAACAAAACCCAACTTTCGGCGAGCGAACAAAGAAATTGTATAGTTGTGTGTAACCACGCGCTCGATTAATTTCGGGTTTTATTATTCAGCGCGTTCAATCAATAGAGTCGTTACTGTTTCCGGTTCTTTTGTCAGGCAGTCAGCGTACTGTCAGTTTGTAACCTTATCGTAGTTTGAAATAAGTCACAATAGCAAATATTATGCAAAAAAAAACTAAAAAAGAGTCATCAAGCAAGTGGATCCCGTTTACTGACGCAGTTTGGTTTCAAGATTTCAAACAATCTTTGCATGACCAATCGGAACCGTCTATCACAGGACACATTGACAGCACTAATGATGCTGTGCAGAGAGGGATGCCAGCAACTGAGTGATGATCAAACATCAAAGATTGTTGAAATTTTCAAAAAAATGAAAGAGAGAGACATTGTTTTATAAGAGATTAAAACAACTAGTAATTGATTTTGTGTGTTCTTTATAATATTTTGTTATTTATAATATATAATAAGACCCAAACTTCACGACGCGATTTTCCCAATTTAAGGATTTCACGACTCGATTTTTTCCCAATTTTGAGGTTTTCACGACTCAAATTTTCCCAAGTGGACCGGTACGGGTACTTTTCCCAATTTGACAAGGAAAATCGCTGACGTGGTAGCTGGCCAATCAGCAATGAGTAACACATAACATTGGGTCATTCATGCGCAGACACTGTACACTTGGAATGCACAGTCAGTTGATCTTGTCGTCTGCCAACAATATAACGACCGATGGCAAACGTCGTATTTAAAGATTAGCAAATCAAAAGAAGCGTACCAATAAATAAATTATTTCTAAGCCGATTACTTAACACCTTTCTCCCGACTATCAATCTGAATTAAAGGATGATAAATAAATAATTAGTTCTATTTCGACGATGTTACACCTTTTAGCCGATTATCGTTTGAAATTAAAAGGTGATAATTAAGTTGTTTTTACCCACAAAAAACGCTATTGTAAAGCAATATGTCAACCAAATTGTATATTTGCTAGGTTTTGCAATGTCTGCAGTCAAACGATATGCTCATTTTATTTAATGTGGCAAACGCGTACAATTTCGCGTCGGACTGTTGTTTTCGGATACATTATTTTTTGTTGATTATAATTTATTTTGGAAGTTCTTTATAGAAGAAATAGAATGACGAATGCACATGCGGTGATACGGACGGTGTGGTTTATAATATTTTAAATTGTATCCACCTGAAAATACATTTGGAAAGACTATAAAAAAGAACAATTAGTAAAGGCTCTGGATGGGGTGGGGGATCTGCCCTTTATTCCTGTTGGATTCCTACGGCAGCGGTTCCAAGACCCCAGGCCTAATTTTCAGGATTTCATATATGGAACAATTGGCACCCCTATTAAATGTTCATCTATAAAATAACTTATGTTTGTACTTTGACAAGTACAGTGATTTTTTTTTATTTTTTTTCTTACAGCCTGTGCCTTTTGGATTGGGAAAATTAGCGCGATAAACCATGAAATTGGGAAACATTATAAATATGATTATAAGAACAGAATTAAAATTATAAAAGTATGTTTGACAGCATTTTTATATTATAAAGTGCTAATTTAATGTGTTCTTACAATGAAGACAATGTTAAGTTAAAATCCTTCCACATTCATATTGAACTTGCAATAATCTATATAGATTCTTAAATAAACCATTTAATCATAACCTCTTTAACAGTAAGAATTTAATTCAGTATTCTTTTAAATTAAATATCATATGGTGAAAACATTAACAAATATTTATATAAAAAAACGCTTTAGTGGTCTTGCTATGTCAATGATGTATTAAATAGAGTTAAAATAATTTATTTCATTTCTTTACCTTTCAACATCTTGCACTTCAATGCTATTTCAGTAAACTGTAAAGCGTGACAAACATAATAAAGCAGAATATGCATATGAATCTGATTTTACACAGATCCACTAACATATAAATCATATCATGTTTGTCTCTTTCCATTTTCGAACAATACTCATCTTAAATGCATTAACTTTGTGAGTAACAGTAGACTAACTCCAATTTCCCAACACTGATTTCCGTGATGCACATTCACTGTAAAGATTTGTAATAAATATTTGTTGTTTTTATCTCAAACGTTGTATTTTGCGTTAATTGACACACGCATTAAATTATTCCGTAATAACCATATGATATCCATTGTTAATTTGAATGTTATTTATCATTTTCGCGGCTCATCGTAAATTTCTCGTCTGCTTGCCGCCATCTTGGGCGTGTGTAAAAACAGGCGTTTACAATCGGGATACATCGACTATCGTCGGTATCCTCCGCAATATAGAGAGAGATGTGGATAGCAACGTAAAATCGTATTCGGCTAAATTCGTGAAAAATACGTAAGTCAGTTGTTGTTCGGCGACAACTCGGCAACTCGATCGGCACTCGTTCGAAATTATTGCTAAATTACATTGTAATCTTATTGGCTTCATTGGGAAAATTTTGTCTTTTTTTGGGAAATTTTAATCAAATTTTTGAGAAAAAACGTCATTTTTTGCAATTGGAAAGCAGCCGAATATCGGCTGTAATTTCTGGCAAAAAAAATCACTGAAGTACCATACTAATTATTTCTATATTGAAAAATGTATGTTACATTATGATATGTGATATGCCCTTGTTGTCATTAAAAGAATATAAACAAGTTGATAGTAAATGTATATATAATTATTTCAAAACCAGTTTTCGCGCATCAAAAACAAAAACCTGGTCGGCTCAAAGAAATTTTGGGACAGGCTAGCCCTGGTAGATAGACCCCACGACACCAGTACATAATATAATCTGAAAATGTGGTCCTTTGGAAACATAAACTGCATCCAAGAAATTTAATAGCACACCCAGTTTGATTGGGTCTGTACATGGTGAAAATGTTACATGCATCACCACCCGCGTCACCCAAGCATGGCTTTTGGGCTATTTAATATATTATAAATTATAAATAATATAGTATATACTCCATGATTCCAAAGGAACGGAAAGTATAACAACACTGAATCCCTATAGACACTATATATATATATATATATATATATATATATATATATATATATATATATAGAGAGAGAGAGAGAGAGAGAGAGAGAGAGAGAGAGAGAGAGAGAGAGAGAGAGAGAGAGGGTCAAGCTTACTGCGACTTTAGTTATGCCTTTTATTGGTAATAAAATGGACTATTAAAGCCCCTGCCAGAAGTCAACATTAAACTTGAAAATAAGGAAAGCAACAAATGCAAAATTAATGAACAGCAAGTTTTTATTTCATTAAAGCATTTAAATAAGCCATATTGCATTACATACATCATCAAATTTATTGTTCATACAGTTGTACACACAAAAATGAGAAGAAGATGCACCATGTACGACATTTTCTAAAAAAAAAAATATTTTTAAAAATAAAATTATTTGCCTACCTACCTACCCTAATTTTTTAGGCCATGTCAGTGGAAACAAACGTATTTTTTTGTTAGGCCTTAAAAAAAAATTTTTTTTTTTTTTTTTTTTTTTTTTTTTAATAGAAAGATGTGTCTCATGATTATTATACCTCAATTCTATTTCAATTTAATCTTTGCAAACATACTAAATTATGAAAAATGCAATGAATATAGTGCTAACATGTACAAATGTAATAATGAGAGAGTAAGTAAAAAAATCCCCTTAAGAGGGAAACGCCGCGAAAATTCCCCCTCCTAAGGGCTACGGACCCCTTCCCCCAAAGTAGTGTGAGGGCGCTGACCTACAACTTTAAAACTTCATATGTATATGAACCTTGATGAGTTCTACATGCCACACCCATTCTTGGGTCACTAGGTCAAAGGTCAAGGTCATTGTGACCTTTAAAAGAAAAAAAAAATCTGACAAGCTGTCATTTATTCAAAACTGCACCCGTAGCCGAGCGTGACACCCGTTATGCGGTGCTATTGTTCCATTTGGAATGGGGCCAAATCCAGAACCCAATTTATGAAAATTCCCATTAGTCATGATGTCTTCCTGTTAACATCCATTTTCTTTTGATCTTCCTTGGAATATGTTTTGTATTCTCATAAAGGGAAATGTTAGAATACTGCACGACCTCACCGAAATATAAAATATCACATTACTGTTATATTACATTACTTGAAAAAGTTGTTAAGTTAATATTTTCAGTATATTCGGTAATAAAATGTTACTGCGTACAGATGCCAGGGAACTACCAGTTAACTATAAACAACGCAAGTACATTGATCATTATCGTCACGTGTTAAACCCAGGAATGCAAATTGTGCATGCGTTGTGAATTGTATATATTTTATATATAAAATTATCAGTCTACTTGCATTATTTATTGTGTGTATATCGTTATGTCACCTATTTTCGGAATGTCGATGTACTTTCAAGTTCACATGGCAAAATTGTATTAACGAATATACTGAAAATATGAACTTTTTATGTCCCCCACTATAGTAGTGGGGGACATATTGTTTTTATACGCCCGTCTATGACGGGACGTATTATGGTATACCCCGCGTCTGTCCGTCCGTCCGTCCGTCTGTCCGTCCGTCCGTCTGTTAATGTCGTACGCTACGTCAAATATCCTTTGACAGATTTTCTTCAAATTTTAACACAATCTTAATATTGATAAACCCTGATCCCCTTTCGTTTTTGACGGAATTCTGAATTGTCGTTACAGAGTTATGGGACTTTGTTCGTCAAAATTTCGTGATTTCATTGAATGTCCTACTGTAGCTCAAATATCCTTCGATGGATTTTTTTCAAATTTCAACACAATCTTAATATTGATAAACCCTTATCCCCTTTCGTTTTTGACGGAATTCTGAATTGTCGTTCCAGAGTTATGGGACTTTGTTCGTCAAAATTTCGTGTTTTCATTGAATGTCCTACTGTAGCTCAAATATCCTTCGATGGATTTTTTTCAAATTGATCCCCTTTCGTTTTTGACAGAATTCTGAATTGTCGTTCCAGAGTTATGGGACTTTGTTCGTCAAAATTTCGTGATTTCATTGAATGTCCTACTGTAGCTCAAATATCCTTCGATGGATTTTTTTCAAATTGATCCCCTTTCGTTTTTGACGGAATTCTGAATTGTCGTTCCAGAGTTATGGGACTTTGTTCGTCAAAATTTCGTGATTTCATTGAATGTCCTACTGTAGCTCAAATATCCTTCGATGGATTTTTTTCAAATTTCAACACAATCTTAATATTGATAAACCCTGATCCCCTTTCGTTTTTGACGGAATTCTGAATTGTCGTTCCAGAGTTATGGGACTTTGTTCGTCAAAAATTGAACAAGGTGAGCTTTTTTCTATTCCGATTGTACACTACCACTTACCCATCTACATTTCTCTTTTATTATTGGTCAAAATATCTATAACAGGTTTACTTCAACTCCATATCCTCTAAAGAAATGCATACATATACTCAAAAAAAGATATGGTATGAATGTCAAGGAGACGGCGCTCCATGCTCATGTACTTATAAAATAAACCATGTATTCAAATACAAATAAACTGAAGTAAAAAAATGATTCAAAGGGTTATTTATTACCTTACTACTTCATTGGCGAACGACGGGCGTATCATGCGCTCATGGCGCAGCTCCTCAGTTGCCCTGTCTGTTGGTCTGTCTGTTGGTCTATTTGCGCCAACTTTAACATTTTGCAATAACTTTTGCTATATTGAAGATAGCAACTTCATATTTGGCATGCATGTGTATCTCATGAAGCTGCACATTTTCAGTGGTGAAAGTTCAAGGTCAAGGTCATCCTTCAAGGTCAGAGGTCAAATATATGTGGCCAAAATCGCTCATTTTATGAATACTTTTGCAATATTGAAGATAGCAACTTTATATCTGGCATGCATGTGTATCTCATGGAGCTGCACATTTTGAGTGGTGAAAGGTCAAGGTCAAGGTCATCCTTCAAGGTCAGAGGTCAAATATATGTGACCCAAATCGCTTATTTTATAAATACTTTTGCAATATTGAAGATAGCAACTTGATATTTGGCATGCATGTGCATCTCATGGAGCTGCACATTTTGAGTGGTGAAAGGTCAAGGTCATCCTTCAAGGTCAGAGGTCAAATATATGTGGCCCAAATCACTTATTTTATGAATACTTTTTTCAAGTAATGTAATATACCAGTCGTGATATTTTAATCAATATAAACTAATATTTGTAAAAAAATACGGTATTTTATTACTTTTTTAGCTCACCTGATTGCACAGGTGAGCTTTTGTGACCAGTCTTTGTCAGTCGTCTGTCCGTCCGTCCGCATTTGTTCGTAAACACTCTAGAGGCCACATTTATTGTCCGATCTTCATGAAACTTGGTCAGAAGCTTCGTCCCAATGAAATCTCGGTTGAGTTCGAAACTGGGTCGTGCCGGGTCAAAAACTAGGTCACTAGGTCAAAAAAAAGAAAAAACTTTTAAACACTGTAGAAGTAACATTTTATGCCCAATCTTCATGTAACTTTGTCAAAATGTATGTCTTAATGATATGTTGGTTGAGTTGAAAAGTGGTTCCGGTCCGTTGAAAAACATTTCCTTATTTGGCTATAGAGAAACCTTGTAAACACTCTAGAAGTCACAATTTTTGCCCAATCATCATGAAAGTTGGTCAAAAAATTGGTTTTATTGAATTCTGGGACGAGTTCGAAAATCGAAAATGGTCCATATCGGTGAAAAAACATTTTTTTCCTTGATATGAGAGTTGAGTTCGAAAATGGATCCGGTCAGTTGAATAACATGGCTGCGGGGCTTATGTCATGGTCCTGTATCCGTCGTGTGTGCGTCCGTGCGTGCGTGCGTTAACTTTTTCTTTAAACATCTTCTTCTCATTAACTACTCGTCAAAATCTGATGAAATTTCTCAGGAATGTTCCTGTGGTGAACCTCTTTCAAATTTGTTCAAATTATGCCCCTGGGGTCAAATTTGACCCTTCCCCGGGGTGTCAAAAAATTGAAAATTTGCTTATATAAGGCCTATTTTGTGCAAACTTTAAAAAAAATTCTTGTCCATAACCATTAGGCCTAGGGCTACCAAATTTGGTATGTATTGACATCTTATAGTCCTCTACCAAGTTTGTTCAAATTATGCCCCTGGGGTCAAATTTGACCCTGCCCCGGGGGGTCAAAAAATTGAAAATTTGCTTATATAAGGCCTATTTTGTGCAAACTTTAAAAATCTTCTTGTCCGTAACCATTGGGCCTAGGGCTACATAATTTGGTATGTAGTGACATCTTATAGTCCTCTACCAAGTTTGTTCAAATTATGCCCCTGGGGTTAAATTTTACCCTGCCCCGGGGGTCAAAACATTGAAAATTTGCTTATATAAGGCCTATTTGTGCAAACTTTAAAAATCTTCTTGTCCATTACCATATGGCATAGGGCTACCAAATTTGCTATGTAGTGACATCTTATTGTCCTCTACCAAGTTTGTTCAAATTATGCCCCTGGGCTCAAATTTGACCCTGCCCCGGGGGGTTAAAAAATGAAAATTTGCTTATATATGGCCTATTTTGTGCAAACTTTAAAAATCTTCTTGTCCATTACCATTGGGCCTAGGGCTACCAAATTTGCCATGTAGTGACATCTTATAGTCCTCTACCAAGTTTGTTCAAATTATGCCCCTGGTGTCAAATTTGAACCTGCCCGGGGGGGGTTTAAAAAATTGAAATTTGCTTATATAAGGCCTATTTTGTGAAAACTTTAAAAATCTTCTTGTCCATAACCATTGGGCCTAGGGCTACCAAATTTTGTATGTAGTGACATCTTATAGTCCTCTATCAAGTTTGTTCAAATTATGCCCCTGGGGTCTAATTTGACCCTGCCCCGGGGGGGTCAAAAAATTGAACATTTGCTTATATAAGGCCTATTTTGTGTAAACTTTAAAAATCTTCTTGTCCATAACCATTGGGCCTAGGGCTACCAAATTTGGTATGTAGTGACATCTTATAGTCCTCTACCAAGTTTGTTCAAATTATGCCCCTGGGGTCAAATTTGACCCTGCCCCGGGGGGGTCAAAAAATTGAAAATTTGCTTATATAAGGCCTATTTTGTGAAAACTTTAAAAATCTTCTCGTCCATAACCATTGGGCCTAGGGCTACCAAATTTGGTATGTAGTGACATCTAATAGTCCTCTACCAAGTTTGTTCAAATTATGCCCCTGGGGTCAAATTTGACCCTGCCCTGGGGGGTCAAAAAATCGAAAATTTGTGTATATAAGGCCTATTTTGAGTAAACTTTAAAAATCTTCTTGTCCATAACCATTGGGCGTAGGGCTACCAAATTTGCCATGTAGTGACATCTTATAGTCCTCTACCAAGTTTGTTCAAATTATGCCCCTGGTGTCAAATTTGACCCTGCCCCGGGGGTTAAAAAATTGAAAATTTGCTTATATAAGGCCTATTTTGTGCAAACTTTAAAAATCTTCTTGTCCATAACCATTGGGCCTAGGGCTACCAAATTTGCTATGTAGTGACATCTTATAGTCCTCTACCAAGTTTGTTCAAATTATGCCCCTGGGGTCAAATTTGACCCTGCCCCGGGGGGTTAAAAAATTGAACATTTGCTTATAAAAGGCCTATTTTGTGCAAACTTTAAAAATCTTCTTGTCCATAACCGTTGGGCCTAGGGCTACCAAATTTTGTATGTAGTGACATCTTATAGTCCTCTATCAAGTTTGTTCAAATTATGCCTCTGGGGTCTAATTTGACCCTGCCCCGGGGGGTCAAAAAATTGAACATTTGCTTATATAAGGCCTATTTTGTGTAAACTTTAAAAATCTTCTTGTCCATAACCATTGGGCCAAGGGCTACCAAATTTGGTATGTAGTGATATCTTATAGTCCTCTACCAAGTTTGTTCAAATTATGCCCGTGGTGTCAAATTTGACCCTGCCCCGGGGGGTCAAAAAATTGAAAGTTTGCTTATATAAGGCCTATTTTGTGAAAACTTTTAAAATCTTCTCGTTCATAACCATTGGGCCTAGGGCTACCAAATTTGGTATGTAGTGACATCTAATAGTCCTCTACCAAGTTTGTTCAAATTATGCCCCTGGGGTCAAATTTGACCCTGCCCTGGGGGGTCAAAAAATCGAAAATTTGCTTATATAAGGCCTATTTTGTGCAAACTTTAAAAAATCTTCTTGTCCATAACTGTATGGCATAGGGCTACCAAATTTGGTATGTAATGACATCTTATAGTCCTCTACCAAGTTTGTTCAAATTTAGCCCCTGGGATCAAATTTGACCGTTCCCCAGGGGTCAAAAAATTGAACATATGCTTATATTGGGCCCATTTCGTGCAAACTATAAAAATCTTGTCCATAACCATTTGGCCTATTTCTACCAAATTCGGTAGGTAGTGACATCTAATAGTTCTCTACTTAGTTTCTTCAAATAATGCCCCTAGGAACAAATTTGACCTTGCCCCAGGGGTCACAAAAATGATCATATGCTTAAATAAGGCCTATTTTGTGCAAACTTTAAAAATCTTCTTGTTCTTAATTATAGAGCCTAGGGCTACTAAATTTGGTATGTAGTGATATCTAATAGTCCTCTACCAAATTTGTTCAAATTATTCCCCTGGGCTCAAATTTGACCCGGCCCCAGGGGTCACAAAACTGAACAAATGACGTTTACCAGTGGAGATTACTGCGACCGTTTGGCTGTGACCAACAACAACATCAACATCTTGTAAACATGAGATAAAACCCTGTCATTTAGTGCCATTTTAGGTCAGATGGTGACTGCTTACAAAGGCATTGAAGTAAGAACATGTGTTATGAATGTTTTTGTTATAAACTGAAAAAAGTCGGGTTTTATTTAAATATGTCGAAAGTGACCATACATCCGGATGAAAATATTTTGGATGACATGTTAATTTCATGTCTTTTTTGTAGTGTTAAAACCAGTTTAATAATATATTATTGATTTTAAAAACACAACTTCCATGAACATAATTATTTCAAGAAAAGTCAATATATGATACTGCACGGTAAACTCAAACTTTGTATCCAAGAGAAGGTGTTGAAATTAATGAAGTGCAATGTTCTTAACTATCGTATATGCTGCTTTTTAATAACTAATGATTCATTGTTCCATTTGTGAATCGTGATTGATCATGAATTGTTGAAATGATTGTCAATTGCTCAACAATCCATATATATTTCTGACCATTTTATAATTTTCTTAATATAAGTTATGAATTGATCTTAGAAGTCAAATGTGTTACTTAATTAAATACATTTATAAATATAAAGAAATAATCTTTAGATTATCATAATATTCTCAGGCCTGTTGGTCTTAGGGATGTGTGGGTTGATGAGCAATTTCTCCTTTTATCACAATTATTTCTACCCTACCTGATCATTTCCTTCATATTCCATTTTAATTCAATTGACGTCTGCAACCTCTTTCAAATTGGGAAAGTCCAAAATGTGTTGTTTGGTAAAGGGTTAAAGCATTTTGATTCCTATGGGTCTTGTGAATCTGTTTCAAATCAAATGCGTAGATTTGATCTTCAGCATCTAAAAATATGTGAAATAGAAAGAACGACAATATCTTTTGGAGAGATAAATGTACCTACGTTATAAGCAAAGGACCTGTGCAACAATTCCCGGGTTTTTTGTCTGTTTAGTTAACACGGTAGTAACTTTTTCCATATATAAAAATGCTCACCCTTCCAACTTTAAGCAACCAGTGGGACGAGGGATAGAAAGAGAAAGTCACATGCTTGAGTACATTTCAACCCATGCGCATTACACGTTTTTTTCGCAAAGAAAAAACAGTGGAGCGATACAGGGCCATCATGGCCCTCTTGTTGATATCTCAGACGAGTTAGAAAATGGTCCAAATCGGTGAAAAAACATGGCAGCCAGTGGGCAGGGCATTTTTATGTCCCCCACTATAGTAGTGGGGGACAGATTGTTTTTGCCCTGTCTGTTGGTCTGTCTGTTGGTCTGTCTGTTTGCGCCAACTTTAACATTTTGCAATAACTTTTGCTATTTTGAAGATAGCAACTTCATATTTGGCATGCATTTGTATCTCATGAAGCTGCACATTTTGAGTGGTGAAAGGTCAAGGTCAAGGTCATCCTTCAAGGTCAGAGGTCAAATATATGTGGTCAAAATCGCTCATTTTATGAATACTTTTGCAATATTGAAGATAGCAACTTGATATTTGGCATGCATGTGCATCTCATGGAGCTGCACATTTTGAGTGGTGAAAGGTCAAGGTCATCCTTCAAGGTCAGAGGTCAAATATATGTGGCCCAAATTGCTTATTTTATAAATACTTTTGCGATATTGAAGATAGCAACTTGATATTTGGCATGCATGTGCATCTCATGGAGCTGCACATTTTGAGTGGTGAAAGGTCAACGTCAAGGTCATCCTTCAAGGTCAGAGGTCAAATATATGTGGCCCAAATCGCTTATTTTATGAATACTTTTGCAATATTGAAGATAGCAACTTGATATTTGGCATGCATGTGTATCTCATGGAGCTGCACATTTTCAGTGGTGAAAGGTCAAGGTCATCCTTCACAATGTCAAGGTCATCCTAAAAGGTCAAAACATCATATAGGGGGACATTGTGTTTCACAAACACATCTTGTTCTCTATATGTATATAGTGAAAACATGTGAACACTTTAGAAGTCACATTTTTTGCCCAATTTTCATGAAATTTGGTCAGAACATTTGTTTCCTTGATACATGTATGAGAGTTGAGTTCGAAAATGGTTCCGGTCAGTTGAATAACATGGCTGTCGGGGGGGGGGGGGGCAGGCAGTTTTCTTATATTTATACATAGTAAAAAAAGCTTGTGAACACTATAGAAGTCACAATTTTTGCCCAATCATCATGAAACTTGGTGAAAAGATTGGTTTTATATGTATCACATAATTAATGCCATTAGTATTGCCCTTAGATTGTCCAAATGTTCTTATATTATACAAAATCCTTGTAAACATTCTAGAGGTCACAATTTTGTTTTAGATTTTATGAATCTTGGTCATAATATTTATTTTTGTAAGCAAAGTTTGATCTTTGGTAAGGGCGGTCAACTCAAAATATAGGTCACCTGGTCAAATCTTACAAAAACAAAAACACTTCATATGCCAGAGTTTTGGTTCAATAATGATGAAACTTGACCATGATGTTTGTCTGGACAATATCTAGGTCAAGTTTGACGTTTGGTAAAGATTGAATGAACCGACTCCTCTTAGGTGAGCGAACTAGGGCCATCTTGGCCCTCTTGTTTTTTCGTCGTTTGTGGTTTACGGTGCCTTTAAAAAGAAAGAACTTCAAACTGGTATCATTGCTCAAAAAATAAAAATCAAGTATTGCATTCAGGGTTTTTGTCTGTTGATTTCTTTGTCTGTTCATCCAATGATTAATGATCTGTTTGTCCATCCACAAAAACTAAAATGCCTAGAAAAATACACAACCCATAATTTAAGCACATTTCAAATGTAAGATGACTGTACTTAATGTAGAATTACTAAAAATACTCAAAATAAGGCAATTTTTTTCTACAAGTGATATAATAATGAATGTGAAGGTACAATGTACAACCTTTTGTTTCACCAGATGTAAATTATCTAGTGAATGTTAAAAATCAAGTCTTAATATGTACTGAGTTAAATGGACATTGATTTCATAACTATACATCACAAGTGATCAGAAACATGTAAATGGCAATATAAATATAATGCATTTTTTTAATTAATTTGGGGTTTCACAAGACTGGTAGAGGACTTCTGTAAAAGTTTTGTTGTTTCTGACGTGTTCATTAACATCATAAATTAATTATACATATTAAATGGTTCTTTGATTTTGTTGTTTTAGGTACGTCAGATATGCCGAGATATACCTAGTTCAGCCAACCACAAGATAACAGATGCTGATCTGCAAGACTTTCTCAAAACAATGTCCACTCTACTGGCTGATCCGATACGCTTATTGCAAGATCCCTCAGCAAACGAAGCGCGGAGAAAACTCAGAGATGTATGTTTATGATTGTTGCCATACCAGCGTTTTTAGCTCACATGAGCACATAGTACTTAATGGCTGATCCGATATGCTTATTGCAGGATTCATCTGCAAAAGTAGTTAAGACTGGACTGAGATATCTTATGTATGCATATGCTTTTTGCAATACACGCTTTTGGAGCTGATATTGTTACTACTAGGGGACCGATTGCGCTGATGATTGCAAATATTGTCAAAACAGCATTGATGGCAATTAGCGAGCAGGGACCCACAAGTGCACCGCTTAATTGCTCTTATCGACAAATATCGACAACACTTTCATGATTCAGTGCACATTTACCTCAAGTCTTGCTGTCAACACAGATTGTCAGATTATGCTTCATTATTACTCTGGCTTCGTTATTACTCTGGTTGTTTTAATAAAAGTTTAATTATCATGACGGTCAGTCTTCCCTGAAAATTTGAAATCCAAGAAATTACGTGTCAACGAATTAGTTGTTTTTTATTAAACCACAAAATATCATACCGACGAATTTCTATACGTTTACAGTATCATGCAACGTTATATCAGGCATATATCCATTCAGCGGTAAGATAAATTACATAAACATCACTAATTCTGCACGTAACAGTTTCAAATGTACGTTATTGTCTGATAGTTTGAATTAAGAGATGGGGTTATTTTAAATGCAAATATTGAGTGTGTGTTGTGTAAAATGTATTGAGATAAAGCACCATTTTTGATAGAATTTAAGAAATACTCCCAGTTAAATTCCATTATTAATTTAGTACCACAAATTATTGGCAACAACCTTTTAAATGCAGAAATATTTTACTAGGTTTTATTAAAACCAAAGAACAACTTGAGGACAACTTGATCATGGTGAGCTATCAGGAAACCATGATTTAGGCAAACTGCTCTTGTGTTTGTTTGTCTATCTGACAATTTGTTCTTAGAACAAGGCATCTTCTAAATACCTCATGGGATTTTGAAAAAAAAAATAACCCAACTGCGACTTGGATAGTCCATTATGTTAAAATCTTCTCTTTTTTTTTTGATAAACTACATTACTGGACTTTAAAAGCACTTATAGAAATGAAATTATAAATTCAAGCATTCTACTCTGAAATGACAAGGCCCAAAGGTGTAAAATGTTCTTTGTAACATTTGATTTTAGTTGTCTTAAACATTTTATCAAATTGCATGTATGTCCCTAGGGCCTAAATTAGCCACACCCTTTAGAGATTTCAATGCCTGTAGTTTAGCATGCTCGTCTCTCAGACCAATTCACATTTTGTGGTCAAAGGTAGAATGTGAGCATGATTCATCTGTAACACTAGTATTGAATTTGCAAATTTACAAATAACCAAAAATGTTCACTATGTGGAAATGGCATGTTAAATAAATAAGAATTTTAACTTACTTTGCGTATACCATAACTTAATCCCCCTTTCCACCCCTCTTTCAAAGATGGAGTGATATAGATTGGCCACGTCTGTCTGTCATTCTGTCTCTCAGACAAATTTGTCACAGCTATATCTCTGAAACTATAGAAGATATCAACATGAAACTTCATGGGTGTATCAATATCAATGAGCAGAAGCTCTGTGCATAAGAACCATTAACGTTCCTTATATTAAATAAGAGGTATTGCACTTTGTTGTTTTTGTATGATGTAATTTTTTAGGGCTATTTCTCATAAACTATTAAAAATATCAACATGAAACTTCATGGGTGTATGCAGGGGTTTTTATCTGATTTTGGGGAAATGGCCTGGCCTTTTTTGAGGGAAAAATTATCGCGCGAAACGCAGGATTTTGGGGGAAAAAATCACACAAAACGTCGATTTTTGGGGAAAATAAGGAAAGTCTTAAATAATCAATTCAGCATATTTTACTGTTTTTAAAACAAAATCAAGGAAACAGAAAATTTTATTAAGCAATATTTGTCTATTTTCTACACTGGATCAGGTTAACTTATATATTTAAAGGTTTTAAAAAAAAAAAAAAATTTATTTTTTTTTTGGAGGGGAAAATGAAATCTAGGGGAAAATTCACCAGCTGAGGGGAACAAAAAATCGGAGGGGTAAGGGCCGATTTTTGGCGGGTCACAAAGAAGGAAAAAAAAACCTGGTATGAATATCAATGAAGAGAATGGCAATGCCTAAACACAACAATCTTTATTAGCAGTTCTGCACCAGTCAATAAACACTTTGTTTCAAGATACTTTTGAGCATTAAATCATAATAATGACACACACACACACAAAGATTATTTATTTTATGCTTTCCGGTGGTTTATAGAGAAATATCAATGAAATAAAACTGTTCTTTCACTGTTTTAAACAGTGAAAAATATCAATATTTTTCACTGTTTTACTGTGAAATGACGTCATTTTTTTCGACGAAATGACGTCATAAATCAAGCGAAATTATCCAGTTAAACTCTTTTACAATGTAAATTAATGATGAAAATAGCATAAAATAAAAAGAAAATTTGTTGGATTCGATAGAATATCTATTTTAATTCACTCGTGATCATAAAAAATACATGTTTTCACTCGTGGCTGCGCCACTAGTAAAAATATTATTTTATATGATCACGCGTTTAATAAAATCGATATTCCATCGAATCCAACAAATATCCTCTATATAATACACTGCTGGAAGATGATACAACCTATATCAATACAAAAAATGCAAAGTGTTATTCAGTGTTATTCAGATTTATAATAAATTCTTTGATTTTAGTTTCAGAATGATAAAGTTTCACTAAGAAAACTCGGTTTGATGTTTAAAGATGCGAATGAGGTCGGGGAATGTTTTTCTAAGAAAATGGAAAATGCTATGGCCGAAGTCAAAAGCAAGATCCAGGGTTGGGAACAATGCCTTGAAAGCAAGACACATGTTGCGGAACAACGCCTTGAAAGCGGTATATATAGTATGAAATCAAGAGGTGGAAAAAAACAAGCTATTGTAATAAAAAAAATAGGTGTGAAATATAGCATTAACTCTTTCAAAGATAAAATAAGCATACAAAAAGCATACAAAAATTGATATGGGACCATATAAATGGGTTCTTAACTGTGATAATTTCCAATAAAACATAAACATTCTAATTAATTAAAGAATGAAAAAATTGAGACCGACAAACAAAAAAACTTAGGAATAACAAGTTATTCTAATTAACATATTAATCTACTGTTTTAAAGGTTGGTCTTCTGTTAGAAATTAAATTATCTTATTACTGTGCTAAATATTATCTTCACATAAAAGACTTTGGCTGAAAGAACAATTCAGCATTTTTTTATCAGATTTCTTTAAGGGAAAAACAAAGATGTTTGCTCAGGTGGGTTATCTTAGTTTGGGAGACACTGCATTGATTTATGTTTTATTGTTATTATGCTCCCCCAAAATTTTGGGGGAAGCATATAGTCGCCGCTTCGTCTGTCCGTGCGTGTGTCCGTCCGTCCGTCAGTGCAAATTTTTGTCCGGGCTATTTCTCAGCAATTAATGACCGGAATTCAATTAAACTTTATGGGAAGCTTCACTACCCAGAGGAGATGTGCACATTATCAGCCGGTTCTGGTCGGATGATTTTTCACAGAGTTATGGCCCTTTGAAATTTTCCATTAACTGTACATATAGTGCAATTCTTGTCCGGGCTATTTCTCAGCAACTAATGACTGGAATTCAATGAAACTTTATGGGAAGCTTCACTACCAAGAGGAGATGTGCACATTATAAGCCGGTTCTCGTCGGATGATTTTTACAGAGTTATGGCCCTTTGAAGTTTTCTATAAACTGGACATATAGTGCAATTCTTGTCTGGGCTATTTCTCCCTAACTACTGACTGGAATTCAATGAAGCTTAATGGGAAGCTTCACTACCAAGAGGACATGTGCATATTATCAGCGGGTTCTAGTCAGATGATTTTTCACAGAGTTATGACTCTTTGAAATTTTCCATTAACTGTACATATAGTGCAATTCTTGTCCGGGCTATTTCTCAGCAACTTATGACCCGAATTCAATGAAACAATATTGGAAGCTTCACTACCAAGAGGACATGTGCATATTATCAGCGGGTTCTAGTCAGATGATTTTTCACAGAGTTATGACCCTTTGAAAGTTTCCATTAACTGTACATATAGTGCAATTCTTGTCTGGGCTATTTCTCAGCAGCTTATGACCGGAATTCAATGAAACTTTATTGGAAGCTTCACTACCAAAAGGAGATGTGCATATTATCAGCCAGTTCTGGTAGGATGATTTTTCACAGACTTATGGCTCTTTGAAATTTTCCATTAACTGTACATATAGTGCAATTCTTGTCCGGGCTATTTCTCAGCAACTAATGACTGGAATTCAATGAAACTTTATGGGAAGCTTCACTACCAAGAGGAGATGTGCACATTATCAGCAGGTTCTCGTCGGATGATTTTTACAGAGTTATGGCCCTTTTAAATTTTCTATAAACTGGACATATAATGCAATTCTTGTCTGGGCTATTTCTCCCCAACTACTGACTGGAATTCAATGAAGCTTTATGGGAAGCTTAACTACCTTGAGGAGATGCGCATGTTATTTGTGGGTTCTGGTTAGATGATTTATTTAGAGAGGTATGGCCATTTAAAGTTTTTAAGTTGCTAAACCATCCATCATAAGTTATGGCCCTCAAGACGTTTCCTTTTATCTGAATATATAGTGCAATATTGTGACCAAAAAATCCTTTGCGGAACATCACCCGTCTCCGACGGTTTCTTGTTATGTACGAAAATACTGTGTTATTTGATACAGATTGTGCATCATAAAGTATGTTATAAAACAAACAAGAGAAATACAAACAATCAATAGTATCAATCAGTATGTTACGTATTGCTAATTATGCCCCCCTTCGAAGAAGAGGTGGTATATTGTTTTGCACATGTTGGTCGGTCGGTCCGTCGGTGCATCCACCAGATGGTTTCCAGATGATTACATAAGAACTCTTAGGCCTAGGATCATGAAACTTCAAAGGTACATTTATCATGACTGGCAGATGACCCCTATTGATTTTCAGGTCACTAGGTCAAGGTCACAGTGACTCGAAATAGTAAAATGGTTTCAGGATGATAACTCAAGAATGCTTACGCCTAGGATCATGAAACTTCATAGATACATTGATCATGACTGGCAGATGACCACTATTGATTTCCAGGTCTCTAGGTCAAAGGTCAAGGTCACAGTGACTCGAAATAGTAAAAAAAATTCCGCATGATAGCTCAAGAATGCTTACGCCTAGGATCATGAAACTTCATAGGTACATTGATCATGATTGGCAGATGACCCCTATACATTTTCAGGTCACTTGGTCAAAGGTCAAGGTCACAGTGACTTGAAACAGTATAATGGTTTCTTGATGATAACTCAAGAATAATTAGGCCTAGGATCATGAAACTTAATAGGTACATTGATCATGACTGGCAGATGACCCCTATCGATTTTCAGGTCACTTGGTCAAAGGTGAAGGTCACAGTGACTCAAAATAGTAAAATGGTTTCCGGATGATAACTTCAGAATGATTACGCCTAGGATCATGAAATTTCATAGGTACATTGATCATGACTGGCAGATGACCCCTATTGATTTTCAGGTCACTTGGTCAAAGGTCAAGGTCACAGTGACTTGAAATAGTAAAATGGTTTCCGGATGATAACTCAAGAATGCTTATGCCTAGGATCATGAAACTTCATTGGTACATTGATCATGACTGGCAGATGACCCCTATTGATTTTCAGGTCACTAGGTCTAACGTCAAGGTCACATTGACTCCAAACAGTAAAATGGTTTCCGGATGATAACTCAAGAATGCTTACGCCTAGGATCATGAAACTTCATAGGTACATTGATCCAGACTGGCAGATGACCCCTATTTATTTTCAGGACACTAGGTCGAAGATCAAGGTCACAGTGACTTGAAAAAGTAAAATGGTTTCCTGATGATAACTGAAGAATAATTAGGCCTATGATTATGAAACTTCATAGGTACATTTATCATGACTGGCAGATGACCACTATTGATTTTCAGGTCACTAGGTCAAAGGTCAAGGTCACAGTGACAAAAAATGTATTCACACAATGGCTACAACTGACAGCCCATATGGGGGGCATGCATGTTTTACAAACAGCCCTTGTTTTATTCAACGTCAACCTTTTCATTAGATGTTTCAGAATGTAACAACCCAAATTGCTTGCAAATGTTTCATTCTCATATTAAAAGAAAGCTGAAAAGTGCAAATAAGGCGATTAATAACATGACTGTGTTATCAGATATTTCAGATTTCCAACAACGTTTGATGCAACATTACAATGACACTTCGAGCTATGTGCCGCTTTCTACATTGGACCAAAGTCTTGATAAGCGTTTAATAGACATATACGCAATTCCAAAAATCCACAGAATCGAAATAGAAAAAGATGGGAGAAGGGTTAAAAAGGAACAAGTACTGACATACAAGGAACTCTTTTTCACAGATGATAATGAAAATAAACGTATATACTTACAAGGTGAACCTGGTACTGGAAAATCTACGTTTTCAGCCAATTTAGTTCATGATTGGCGTCATGGAAATCAGCCTTTTTCTGCAGTTCAACGTCAAACTGAAGCGTTTGAAGACTTGTCAACCATTACACAATTTAAATTCCTGTTTTTCATCTCATTGAGAGATGCAAGAGGGCAAAGTGATGTAACGCATATGATAAAGAAGCAGCTGATTGATAAAATATTTTCTGAAGACCAATGCCAGGATGTTTACAAACTTTTCGTACACATAATTAAGACTGAAAAGTGTCTTTTTGTTTTAGAAGGCCTAGATGAATGGGTGTGTCCAGATGGTAGTTACTTAGCTGTACCATCCATGGCTGGATTTCCGATGGAAAATTGCACAGTTCTTATAACATCTCGACCATGGAAACTAGCTGATGAACGTATCAGAAATTCACATATTGATATTCTATTAGAGATAGAGGGTGTTAGCAATTGGTATAAATTTAGTGAAAGGGTATTACGGTGCATAATTGATGAGACCAACGATCTTGCAAATACGATGGAGGAATTTCAGACTTTCATTAGGAAGCGTGGCTTGAGGGCATTATCATCTTCGCCAATACTGTACACACTAGTCATGTGTACATGGATAGACACCATGAGGAAGGAGGAAGATATGAAAGAAGCCTCCAATTGTGCACTATATACTGCTCTGCTTGAAAGTCTTTGTAAAAAAGCTAACAGTACTTCGGGCGATTTTATTTATTCCAACCCTTCTCCAGTGAGGTGTTTTTGTGAAACATCTAACATGCAGCCAAACATTGCACACTTAGAAAAGCTAGCTGAAGCAGCTTGTAAATTGCTGTTCTCTGCTGAAAGAGAATCATCTATTGTTTTCAATAACATTACATTGTCACACTATTTCTCTTGGGAAGATTTTACAGATCATAAGATGTTTGCTCTCAAGGCAGGAATATTAACAAATAGGAAAGATACTAGTTGGACAGGAAGCTCCTACTCGTTCATTGACAAAACTATGCAGGAATTCCTTGCAGCTTATCATATCGCGTGTAATCTCCATGTTATCGATGACATCATTTATTACTATCTTAAACGTAACAAGAGTTCATATCTCGATATATCGCAAGTGTTCATATTCCTGTGTGGGATGAACATTTTTGCTGCAAATAAATTGTCGGGTTTGATGAATGAATGTGACGTTGCTTACAGCAAGTGTTCTTCTGAAGATTCCCATGAGTTTCAGAGCATAATTGAGTCTGGAATAAAAGAGGCAGCAGCCAACAGGCAAGATGGCAGTGGCCTGAAACTCAGTCATTTTAACATTACTGCTGAAAACATGAGAGAGTTACATCGCCTATGGTCTACAAACACATCAAATGTTCTGACCTTACATTTAAGAACAGATGTTAGTTCACCTGAACCTGGCAAGCCTGAATCTCGTTACGAGTTTAACCTGTCATCATGCCACAAGCTAAAATCATTAGAATTATTAGGAAATGGCATATGCCTAAGAGGTAAAGTATATGTTTTATTTTTAGCCCCTGCAAAAGTCTGGTTTGGTGTCCATCCATTTGTCCTTTCATCAGTTCTTCAGTCTGTCACAAACTTTTCAGGGCTATTTCTCAGAAGCTATACAAGATATGTACATGAAACTTCATTGATGTATATATATGAATGGGGTGAAATGCCATGCTCAAGAACCATAACTCTACACTTTCTTAAATAAGAGTTATTGCCTTTTCTATCTCGGATAGTAAACTAGATTTTAGCATGAGACTTAATGGTTGTATAGATATCGAAGAGGAGAATTCGCCTTGCAAAAAAACGTAACATTTTACTTTCTTAAATAAGAGTTATTGCTCTTTCTTCTTTTTGTATGATGTAACTATCAGGACCATATCTCAGATATGAATCAAGATTTTAACATAAAACTTCGTGGTTATACAGATATCAATTACATGTAGGAGAAGTACCATACTCAAAAACCATAACCCTACACTTTCCACGTAAATAATAGTTATTGGCCTTTATTGATTTTTTATGATTTAACTTTTAGGGCTATATCTCTGATAAGAATGTGATTTTTTAAACATGAAATTTCATGGGTGTATAAGAGTTATTTCCCTTTGTTGTTTTTGTACGATCTAAGTTGACAGGGCTATAACACTGATACAAGATTTAAACTTTAAACTTCATGGGTTTTTAGATATAAATGAAAAGAAGTACCATGCGCAAGAGCCATAATCCTACTCTTTCTTAAACAAGAGTTAATGTCCTGTGCTGTCTTTGTACGATGAAAAAGTCCAGAGCGATAATTAATTGGTAATTTCTGGGTATATAGATATCAATCAGGAGATTTGCCATGAATAAGAACCATAACGCTACACTTTCTTAAATAAGAATTGGCACGTTTTCTGATTACCAGCAATTATTATCATAAAATGCATCACAACAAGTCTTATCCTTTTGTGTTTGCATTGATATGTCCATTGTATCATAATATTTTAACATAATAAAATTCTCTGATCGTCAACAAACATGTGTCCAAATGCAGGGGTTTTCCTGCTTTAATAAAAAGGCCTTAAAACGGACTCAGTTTTAAGACATAAGTGTCTAATGATTATTATATCTCAATTTATTTCATAAACAATCTTACAAAGTATATAACTATAATTTATATTATTGTGTTCTTCTATGGAATTATTATAAAGAGCTATATTAAATTAGTTTTCCCAAATCTGTGGATTTACATGTACAGCGGAATTGCATTTTTTATGCCCCCGGATGGAAAGATCGGGGGTATATTGTTTTTGGCCTGTCTGTCATTGTATGTGTGTGTCGCAAACTTTAACCAAAACTTTAACCTTGGTCATAACATTTGCAATATTCAAGATAACAACTTGATATTTGGCATGCATGTGTATCTCAGTTAGCTGCACATTTTGAGTGGTGAAAGGTCAAGGTCGAGGTCATCCTTCAAGGTCAAAGGTAAAAAAAAACAATTCAAAAATTTTAACCAAAACTTTCACCTTCTGCATAACTTTTGCAATATTGAAGACAGCAACTTGATATTTGGCATGCATGTGTATCTCATGGAGCTGCACTATTTGAGTGGTGAAAGGTCAAGGTCAAGGTAATCCTTCAAGGTCAAAGGTCAAAATTATGGCTTCAAAGCGGCGCAATAGGGTGCATTGTGTTTTTGACAAACACATCTCTTGTTTACAAAAATGGCTAGGAAAAAGGCATGATGTGTCAATATTTGTTGATAAAAAAAATCCCATTTAGGTCCATGTTGTTGATAAAAAAAATCCCATATTTGCCATTACATCAATATAAAAAATCCCGATTTGACCAGACTCCTTTACCCAAAATGGCTCTAAGAACCTTGTAAATATACCATTGTCTTCATTTTTTGCTCATGAACTTCATTTCATAATTATCAAGGTACATGTATATCAGTGTTTTCACTCAATAGTAGCTGACAGTTGAAACAGATTTTAAATGGAAATTTGTCGTAAAAGTATGGTATTAAAACAGCGAAATATGTGAACAATAAAATAATATTATATACTGTGAAAGAAACGCTGTATTAATACAATAGCAGACCTGGGAAAGGGAAAACTGTTTGGGTAAAATGTTTTATTAATCCCCTACCGGTTTTGTCTCCGTCCGTCCGTCACACTTTTCTGGATCCTGCGATAACTTTGAAAGTTCTTAATATTTTTTCATGAAACTTGGAACATGGATAGATGGCAATATGGACATTATGCACTTCATTTCATTTCATTCCTACGTCAAAAATTCTGGTTGCTATGGCAACAAATAGACCAGAAATACTGCTGAAAATGGTGGTTTTTCTGGATCCTGCGATAACTTTTAAAGTTCTTAATATTTTTTAATGGAACTTGAAACATGGATAGAAGGCAATATGGACATTATGCACGTCATTTCATTTCGTTCCGACGTAAACAATTCTGGTTGCTATGGCAACAAATAGACTAGACATACTGCTGAAAATGGTGGTTTTCTGGATCCTGCGATAACTTTTAAAGTTCTTAATATTTTTTCATGTTACTTGAAACATGGATAGATGGCAATATGGACATTATGCATGTCATTTCATTTCGTTCCGACGTCAAAAAATCTGGTTGCCAGGGCTCGAAATTAACACTCGCACACTCGCAAAATGCGAGTGAAAAATACCGATTGCGAGTTAAGTTTTAAGCCACTAGTAATTTTTTGCGAGTAACGAAATAGTGAAAAAAAAAACAGTAATATTGCTAAATGCGTTCGACATCCTGAACGCTAAACCATATGTCATAGAACGTCCTAATACCCGTATGCGGAAGCGCACACCTTGTATATAGACTAGTATACTTATAGTACAGATACTAGGATGGTATTGGTACAAAGAACGTTAAACAGTCGACTAATTCACACGTGTTCATTGAACTTGAACAGACATGGCATCGAAGCGAAAAATAACTAGTTTCTTTTTGCCCACAGATGGAAATAACAATACGAAAGATAAAGCAAAGTTAACTGTTGAATAAAAAAACGAAATTAAATTATGTTTCCAGCAAAATTTGCGAGAATGTTTTTGATTTTGCGAGTTGGTATTAAAGCTGCTCGCAATGTTTTGCAAGTAGAAAAAAAGTTAAATTCGAGCCCTGGGTTGCTATGGCAACAAATAGACTTGAAATACTGCTGAAAATGGTGTTTTCTGGATCCTGCAATAACTTTTGAAGTTCTTAATATTTTTTCATGAAACTAGAAACGTGGATAGATGGCAATATGGACATTTTGCACGTCATTTCATTTTGTTCCTAAATAAAAAAAAATGATTGCTATGGCAACAAATATATATTTGAAAAATCTGGAATTTCTGACAATGGTGGAGCCTGTAGAGGACTTATATTGCTTGACAATAGTCTTGTTATTTATGATGATGAACTATACAGAACAGATATTTACTTATTTAAACCTTAACTAGTTCAAGGTAGAAAAAAAATACAATTGAGAAATATGCTCGCAAAATACCCATTAGCAAACAAACATTTGGTTTTAAATATAAAAGGTACCTAAATAAAAATATAAACATCAGGAAATATGTCGGCAAGTGTGTAAGTCTAAGTGAGTCACATTTTTATGTCCCCCACTATAGTAGTGGGGGACATATTGTTTTTGCCCTGTCTGTTGGTCTGTTGGTCTGTTTGCCCCAACTTTAACATTTTGCAATAACTTTTGCTATATTGAAGATAGCAACTTCATATTTGGCACGCATGTGTATCTCATGAAGCTGCACATTTTGAGTGGTGAAAGGTCAGGGTCAAGGTCATCCTTCAAGGTCAGAGGTCAAATATATGTGGCCAAAATCACTCATTTTATGAATACTTTTGCAATATTGAAGATAGCAACTTGATATTTGGCATGCATGTGTATCTCATGGAGCTGCACATTTTGAGTGGTGAGAGGTCAAGGTCATCCTTCAAGGTCAGAGGTCAAATATATGTGGCCCAAATCGCTTATTTTATAAATACTTTTGCAATATTGAAGATAGCAACTTGATATTTGGCATGCATGTGCATCTCATGGAGCTGCACATTTTGAGTGGTGAAAGGTCAAGGTCATCCTTCAAGGTCAGAGGTCAAATATATGTGGCCCAAATCGCTTATTTTATGAATACTTTTGCAATATTGAAGATAGCAACTTGATATTTGGCATGCATGTGTATCTCATAGAGCTGAACATTTTGAGTGGTGAAAGGTCAAGGTCATCCTTCACAAGGTCAAGGTCATCCTTCAAGGTCAAACATCATATAGGGGGACATTGTGTTTCACAAACACATCTTGTGGTGAGCATGTTATTCCATCATGTATGTATTAAAAAAACCTATGCGCAAAGATAATTTGACTTGTTTCATCTACAGAAATCCCCACTGTCATAACCAACCATGTGATAGTGATTTTACAACAAATAACTATCCGATGTAGCATTTTCCTAAAGGAGACATTTTATAAATGTATGTAGATAATGTAGGTTATATGCCAAAAGTAAAATAGTATAATAGAAAATGCATGTTTGTATTGAAAACATTTCAGCATTTCAGTGTTAATTTAATAAATACTTTTTGAACAATTGAAAATAAAACTAATATGTGGCTGGGAACGCGAATTCGACTATTCTGGCGCTGATGTCGTTTCTGATAAAAACGAAGTTGTGACTACCGTTCGCGTACGTTGACAACCAATTTTTTAGCAATTAACAATAGTTTTATTTTCAAGTAAAACCTACAGCAAGATTGTTGATTGCGGGGAATAAATATTTACGGTTTTTCTTTTGATTTTTAGCTCGGCTGTTTTCGGAAAAAACCTGAGGTATTGTCATAGCCAGCTCGTCGTGTCGTATCGTGTCCGTCGTTGTGTCGTCCGCCATCCGCGTCGTGCTAAAACCTTAACATTTTGTCAAGGTTTTGAACATTGGCTCTAAAATCAAAGTGCTTCCACCTACAACTTTGAAACTTCATATGTAGCTTTACCTTGATGTGTTCTACATGCCACACCCATATTTGGGTCACTAGGTCAAAGGTCAAGGTCACTGTGACCTCCAAAAAAATATAAACAAAATTCTGACAAGCTTTCATTTCTTCAAAAATGCACCCGCAGCCGAGTGTGGCACCCGTTATGCCGTGCTCAACTTCAGCTTATGTAACAATGAATACAGTAGGGCAGATTCGGCAATTGGATTTGGCAATGGCTAATTTTCAGATAAAATTCCTGCGTTTTGTCAAGGTAGGTTTTTCTTAGTTTTTCAGCGTTTTTTTCAACCACTATAAAAGTTTGTCTGTGTGGATGGAATTAAATGTAAAACATATCTACATGTATTGAAATAATCAACGTATCTGTATGAGTCGTTTTGGCTGTTAAAATACAGATTTAAGACAATATTTCATCTCTGTTTTACCCGAAACTGGGCGAAAAGCCGAAAGTTATCAAAATGTAACAAACTTCTAATTTGATCTTTTGTTGTTGAACTTTCCTGTAATGGCAGTAATTACATTTCGCTGAGTATGCTTTGTGCATGTATTCTTCTTTCCATTTGATTTTCACTTTATATAATTAACGATTGATTGTTTTACAGTTGATCATTTGACAGCAGACACACTGTAAATAGATAAAGGTTGTATAATAAAATTTCTTTTGCAAATTTCTAAGCAATCCCTTTTTGGCATGTGAACAATAACATTGCCATTTGTAGTGACAACACAATGAAATTGCCAGCAATCTGTTTTATTCTATTTGATGATGTTTTTATGCCCTTGGATCGAAAGTTCGGGGGTATATTGTTTTTGGCCTGTCTGTCATTGTGTGTCCCAAAACTTTAACCAAAACTTTAACCTTCTTCATAACTTTTGCAATATTGAACATAGCAACGTGATATTTGGCATGTATGTGTATCTCATGAACCTGAACATTTTGAGTGGTGAAAGGTCAAAGGTCCAAAAAAATTAATTCAAAGCGGCACATTAGGGGGCATTGTGTTTCTGACAAACACATCTCTTGTTGAGGATAAGTTTCAATGTTTCTATTCTTATCAGAATTGTAAGTTGTGGATGTTCATATTAATGGTTGTGCTCATGATGAATTAGAAAATATATTAATTGCTTTCGTAAGCTGCATCCTATCGGTCACCGTGTTTCAGCTAAAAATACAGATCGAGCAAACTGAAAAGTGCCAACACCAAAACAAGTGCTCATTATTATCAGGTATCATATGACTTGCACCCTGCATTTTTACCAAATATGTGTTTAGCATCCTGTAATTGAAAAAAAGATTATCCTATGCAAAGTTATGAGGATGTTTTGTTAAAAACACAGAATTATGTATTTAAAGAAAAATGTATTATTTTACAGGATGGACAACAGTTTATGCTCTTGATGAAGCAGTAAGGCCAAGGATGAGATTAGCATGTAACCAGCTTAGTTAATCCTTGTTTTCAATACTATGGTGACAACAATTAGTAGTATAATTAATTTAATAATAACATACATAATTGTATTAATTACATAACTAATAAAATACAGGTATGATCGAGTACCGGTAATTAAAAGCATTATACTTTATATTTATGTTTTAATTTAGAACATTTACTATGCTCTGTTCTCTGTGCATATCTCAGAGTTAATTTTCAACGAAGCAAGAATGTTTTAATTCGAAGCAAAAATTGATTAATAATTTGTTGTGTTATTTTCACACAAATCAAGTTTGAAAGTGTTATTTTCACACAAATCAAGTTTGAAAAGAAAAATAATAATGAAGAAAATGATTGCATATCATATTGATTGCAATTGCAATAAATTGTGGACAAGTATGTGGTTTCCATTGTGTGATGTATTTTTTACATGTTTGTAGAAGGTTGCTTATAAGGAATCAAGTCATTTTTAGTGCACCTGATTGCTCAGGTGAGCTTTTGTGACCGGTCTTTGTCTGTCGTATGTCCGTTCGTTAACATTTGCCTGTAAACACTCTAGAGGCCACATTTCTTGTCCCATCTTCATGAAACTTGGTCAGAAGCTTTGTCCCAATGAAATCTCGGCCGAGTTCGAAACTGGGTTGTGCCGGATCAAAAACTAGGTCACTAGGTCAAAAAAAGAAAAACCTTGTAAACACTGTAGAAGTCACATATCATGCCCAATCTTCATGTAACTTTGTCAAAATGTTGGTCTTAATGATATCTTGGTTGAGTTCAAAAGTGGTTCCGATCCGTTGAAAAACATGGTCGCCAGTGGGCGGGGCAGTTCTTATTTGGCGATAGAGAAACCTTGTTAACACTCTAGAAGTCACAATTTTTGCCCAATCATCATGAAAGTTGGTCAAAACATTGGTTCATTTGATGTCTCGGACGAGTTCGAAAATGGTCGAGATCGGTGAAAAAACATGGCCGCCAGTGGGCGGGTCATTTTTCTCTATATGTACATAATGGCAGTTTTCCCTATTTGGCTATAGAGAAACCTTGTAAACACTGTAGAAGTCACATTTTTTTGCCCAATCATCATGAAAGTTGGTCAAAACATTGGTTTTATTGATATCAAGGACGAGTTTGAAAATGGTCGGGATCGGTGAAAAAACATGGCCGCAAGTGGGCGGGGCATTTTTCTCTATATGTATATAGTGAAAACATGTGAACACGGTAGAAGTCACATTTTTGGCCCAATTTTCATGAAATTTGCTCAGAACATTAGTTTCCTTGATACGATAGTTGAGTTCAAAAATGGTTCCGGTCAGATGAATAACATGGCTGCTGAGAGGGGGGGCAGTTTTCTCATTATGCTCCCCCCCCCCCTTTCGAAGAAGAGGGGGTATATTGTTTTGCTCATGTCAGTCCGTCCGTCCACTAGATGGTTTCCGGGTGATAACTCAAGAGCGCTTATGCCAAAGATCATGAAACTTCATAGGTTCATAGGTACATTGATCATGACTCGCAAATGACCCCTATTGATTTTCAGGTCACTAGGTCAAAGGTCAAGGTCACGATGACCCTAAATAGTAAAATGGTTTCCAGATGATAACTCAAGAACGCTTATGCCTAGGATCATGAAACTTCATAGGTACATTGATCATGACTCGCAGATGACCTCTATTGATTTTCAGGTCACTAGGTCAAAGGTCAAGGTCACGATGACCCGAAATAGTAAAATGGTTTCTGGATGATGGCTCAAGAACAATTATGCCTAGGATCATGAAACTTCAAAGATACATTGATCATGACTCGCAGATGACCCCTATTGATTTTCAGGTCACTAGGTCAAAGGTCAAGTTCACGGTGACCCAAAGCAGTAAAATGGTTTCCAGATGATAACACAAGAACGCTTATGCCTAGGATCATGAAACTTCATAGATATATTGATCATGACTCGCAGATAACCCCTATTGATTTTCAGGTCACTTGGTCAAAGGTCAAGGTCACGATGGCCTGAAATAGTAAAATGGTTTCCGGATGATAACTCAAGAACGTTTAGGCCTAGGATCATGAAACTTCATAGGTACATTGATCATAACTAGTAGATGACCCGTATTGATTTTCAGGTCAAAGGTCAATGTCACAATGACCCGAAATAGTAAAATGGTTTCTGAGTGATAACTCAAGAAGGCTTAGGCCTAGGATCATGAAACTTCGTAGATACATTGATCATGACTCGTAGATGACCCCTATCGATTTTCAGGTCACTAGGTCAAAGGTCAAGGTCACGTTGACCTGAATTAGTAAAATGATTTCCAGATGATAACTCAAGAACACTTATGCCTAGGATCATGAAACTTAATAGGTACATTGGTCATGACTCGAAGATGACCCCTATTGATTTTCAGGTCACTAGGTCAAAGGTCAAGGTCACGGTGACCTGAAATAGTAAAATGGTTTCTGGATGATAACTCAAGAACGCTTATGCCTAGGATCATGAAACTTTATAGGTACAATGATCATGACTCACAGATGACCCGTATTGATTTTCAGGTCACTAGGTCAAGGTCAGGGTGACCTGAAATAGTATGGTTTCTGGATGATAACTCAAGAACGCTTAAGCCTAGGTTCATAAAACTTCATAGGTATATTGATCATGACTCGCAGATGATCCCTATTGATTATCAGGTCGCTAGGTCAAAGGTCAAGGTCACAGTGCCAAAAAACGTATTCACACAATGGCTGTCAAAGTCATGATGACTCAACTTAGAAAAATGGTTTCGGGATGATAACTCAAAAATGCTTACACCTAGGATCATGAAACTTCATAGGTACATTGATCATGACTTGCAGATGAAATAATGATGAAACTTGACCAGGATGTTTGTCTGGACAATATCTAGGTCAAGTTTGACATTTGGTAAAGATTGAATGAACCGACTCCTCTCAGGTGAGCGAGCTATGGCCATCTTGGCCCTCTTGTTATATTTTTTTTATGGTTGCAGATCTTCAAATATAAAGTTTTCCAATTCTGGTGCAACCTCAGCTTACTAAGTTTACATCTTACTGTCAATTTGGACATTGTGTGGATGATAATAAGGACAATATATTGTGTTCATAGTGTGTTGTGATTCACTTTTTTTGAACATATATTTTATTTATTCCAGACTTAACAGATATTTTTTTATCAAGGAATAACACAAATAAATTCTGATTGATATGCAAGATTTTGCAGTACATAAAATCAACTATGCATATCTTTTGATGTTTTTAATCACTCTGTAATCCGTAAGAAAACATGATTAGCATGTTACAGTATGTAAATCATAATGAAATATAATGTACTTTGTATACATTTTTGTTTATTCTGCACACTAAGTCAAATACAAAATCTAGTTTATGATTAATGATAATTAACTCTCTGATAGTGATATTCTCAATTAATATTCTTTACATACAAATAAATACACTGCATTGCATGCCTAGTATGTGTGCTAAAGATATCACTAAGTTGTAGGTCATATTGACATCAAGACGTGATGTAAATGTTTGTGTTCATGTTATGTGTATATTATATTTTACCAGTAAATACACATTTTGTTGTGCTAAGTTCAATCTATGGTGATGTGTGGCATTAAATATGTAGTGCTTATTGCTTTAATTTTGTTTTAGTTGAAAAGCATGTTTTCGAACCCCTTATGAAATGAGTGACTTTTGTTTTCTACACTAATGCTAAGTTTGATGATATATAGACTATAAATACATTGTTGATAACAAATATCATGTATATGCAATTGACAATTTACTGTTTCCATAGCAACCATTTACTTAATTAATGTTGTCTCATTAATTTGATCTATCGTTGAACAAAAAACAAAAGAAAAGTGCAAAAAAAAAAAATATATATATATATGGCAATCAAGATGCACAACACAAATTGTATCATGAGCAGTTATTCTTTTTAGCTCACCTGAGCACAACGTGCTCATGGTTAGCTTTGTGATCGCTTTTTGTCCGTCGTGCGTCGGGAGCCGCCAACATTTGCCTTGTTATCTATCTAGAGGCCACATTTATTGTCCAATCTTCATGAAATGTGGTCTGAAGATTTGTCTTATTGATATCTTGGATGAGTTTAAAAATGGTAACGTTTGCTTGAAAAACATGGCTGCCAAGGGATTGGGCATTTTTCCTTATATGGCTATACATGTCTATTGTAAAGTCTTGTTAACACTCTAGAGGCCACATTTATTGTCTGATCTTCATGAAACTGGGTCAGAAGATTCATCCCAATAATATCTCGGACGAGTTTAAAAATGATGCCGGTTGGTTGAAAAACATGGCCGCCAGGAGGCGGGGCATTTTTCCTTATATGGCTGAAGTTAAACCTTGTTAACACTCTAGACTCTAGAGGTCACATTTATTTTCCGATCATCATGAAATTTGGTCAAAAGATTTGTTCCAATGATATCTTGGATGAGATTGAAAATGGTTTTGGTTGCTTTAAAAACATTGCCACCAGGGGCGGGGCATTTTTCCTTATATGGCTGTAGTAAAACCTTGTTAACACTCTAGAGTCTAGAGGTCACATTTATTTTCCGATCATCATGAAATTTGGTCAGAAGATTTGTCCCAATGATATCTTGGATGAGATTGAAAATGGTTTTGGTTGCTTTAAAAACATTGCCACTAGGGGCGGGGCATTTTTCCTTATATCGCTATATATGGCTTTAGTAAAACCTTGTTAACACTCTAGAGGCTACATTTATTTCCAATCTTCATGAAATTTGGTCAGAAGATTGGTCTCAATGATATCTTGGATGAGTTCGAAAATAATTATGTTTGCTTGAAAAACATGGCTGCCAGGGGGCGGGGCATTTTTCCTATGGCTATAGTAAAATCTTATTAACACTCTAGAGGCCACAATTACTGTCTGATCTTCATGAAACTTGGTCAGAAGATTCATCTCGATAATATCTTGGAAGAGTTCAAAAATGATGCCGGCGGGGCATTTTTCCTTATATGGCTATATTAAAACCTTGTTAACACTGTAGATGCCACATTTATTTTTCTATCTTCATGAAACTTGGTCAGAAGATTTGTCCCAATAATATCTTGTTATCTCAGGTGAGCGAAATTGAGCCTTTCAGGCCCTCTTGTTTCTGTCAAGTTGGAAGCTATACAAAATGTTCAATTTCTGAATATACGCCTATTTCCAGAAAATGTGCATACATTTTTAGCTCACCTGAGCACAACGTGATCATGGTGAGCTTTTGTTATCGCCTTTTGTCTGTCGTCCGTGGTGCGCCATCAACATTTGCCTTGTTAACTCTCTAGAGGCCATATTTATTGTCCAAACTTCATGAAAGTTGGTCAGAAGATTGGTCTCAATAATATCTTGGATGAGTTCGAAAATGGTTACGTTTGCTTGAAAAACATGGCTGACAATGGGCGGGGCATTTTTCCTTACATGGCTATATATGGCTATAGTAAAATCTTGTTAACAATCTAGAGGCCACATTTATTTTCTGATCTTCATAAAACTTGGTCAGAAGATTCATCCCAATAATATCTTGAACGAGTTCGAAAATGATGCTGCTTGGTTGAAAAACACAGCCACCAGGGGGCGGTGCATTTTTCCTAATATGGCTATAGTAAAACCATGTTAATACTCTAGAGGCCACATTTATTTTCCGATCTTTATGAAACTTGCTCAGTAGATTTGTCCCAATGATATCTTAGATAAGTTCAAAACTGGTAACCTTTGCTTGAAAAACATGGCTGCCAAGGGGCGGGGCATTTTTGCTTGTAGGGCTATATATGGCTATAGTAAAATCTTGTAAACACTCTAGAGGCCACATTTATTATCCAATCTTCATGAAACTTGGTCAGAAGATTCATCCTAATAATATCTTGGAAGAGTTCGAAAATGATGCTGGTTGGTTGAAAAACATGGCCGCCAAGGGGGCAGGCATTTTTCTTTATATGGCTATAGTAAAGCCTTGTTAACACTGTAGAGGCCACATTTATTTTCCGATCTTTATAATACTTGATCGGAAGATTTGTCCCAATGATATCTTGGATGAGTTTGAAAATGGTAACCTTTGCTTGAAAAAAATGGCTGCAAATGGGCGGTGCATTTTTCCTTATATTGCTATATATGGCTATATATAGTAAAACCTTGTTAACACTGTAGAGGCCACATTAATTTTCCGATCTTCATGAAACTTGGTCAGAAGATTTTTCCCTATGATATCTTGGATGAGTTCGAAAATGGTTTCGGTTGCTTTTAAAATGTGGCCACAAGGGGGCAGGGCATTTTTCCTAATATGGCTATATATTGCTTTAGTAAAAGCTTATTAACACTCTAGAGGCCACATTTATTGTCCGATCATCATGAAACTTGGTCACAAGATTTGTACCAATGATATCTTGGATGAGTTCGAAAATGGTTCTTGTTGGTTAAAAAACATGGCCGCCAAGTGGGCGTGGCATTTTTCCTTATATAGCTATAGTAAAACCTTGTTAACACTCAAGAAGCCATATTTATTGTGCAATCGTCATTTTAATTTGTCAGAAGATTTGTCCCAATGATATCTTGGACAAGTACGAAAATGGTTCTAGTTGCTTGAAAAACATGGTCACCAGGGGGCGGGGCATTTTTCCTTATATGGCTTCATGAATCTTCATGAAACTTTGTCAGAATATTTGTTTAAATGATATCTTGTATGTGTATGACAATGGTTCTGGTCTGTTTAAAAACATGGCTGCCAGGGTGTTCACTAGTCATGAAAGTTGGTTAGAACATGTTGTTCTAATGACATCTTGGGCTGCACAGAACAGGTCAGTTCCTTTGAATCTCAGGTGAGCAACTTTGGGCCTTTCAGGCCCTCTTGTTAATATTATGAATATGATTACAATGTTCCATATCTGTCCAGAACTGATTTTGTTGATTTTGCTGTTAATTGTTGTCTTAAATTCTTTGAAATGGTAATAAATATGAAAAGTTTCCATGGCAACCATGAGTTTTTAGCTCGACTTTTTTGGGGAAAAAAAGAGCTATCCTACTCGCCCCGGCGTTGGCGTTGGGTAAAGTTTTTTATAAAGTCAAATTACCTTAACACTATCAATGATGATTAATTTAAACTTGGAATACTTCTTTATGACAACAAGACAATTGTGTAGGTCAAGGTGCATAACTCTGTCAGCATTATTTTTAGAGTTGTGTCACATTTTATACTTAGTAAATAGAAAATTTGTTTAAGTTTTGTGTTTAGGTCCACTTTTATTCCTAAAGTATGAAAGCTATTGTTTTCATACTTTCAACACTTACTTATTATCATAAGTAACTCTGACTGCCATTTTGACAAAATTATGGCCCCTTTTATGCTTAGAAAATTGAAAATTTGGTTAAGTTTTGTGCTTTGGTCCATTTTACTCCTAAAGTATCATAGCTTTTGCTTTCAGACTTGGAATACTCACTAACTATCATAACGGGACTGTACAGGACAAGTTGCATAACTCTGGTTGGCATTTTGAAGGAATTATGGCCCTTTTGTGACTAAGTAACTTTGAATATTTTGTTGTTTTTTTTGTTTAGATGCATTTAACACAAATGTACTTCAAAAATATCAAGGCTTTTGCTTTCAAACTTCAAATACTTTCTTACTATCATGAGGGTACTGTACCTGGCAAGTCTAATTTGACCTTTGAATGACCTTGAATCTTAAGGTCAAATAAATACATTTTGCTTAATTGCCATAACTTCTTTATTTAGGATCAGATTTTATTCATAATTTGACAAAACAACACTTACCTGACATACAACAATGGACTCCACCCAAACCATCCCTTACGCCCCAGCATCCCAGAATCCCCCCCCCCCCCAAAAAAAATAAATTAAAAACATTTTTTTTTAATTCTTATTTTTGAAATATCATCCTATAAATGACCACACCCCCACATTATTCCCCCTCTCCCCCCTCCCTCCCCCCACAAAAAAATATATAATTTTTTTAAACATGGTAAAAAAAATAAAAAAACATTATTATTTTATTTTTGAAAGACTGTCCAACCATCCCACCCAAGGTATTGCTATCAGACTTGAAATATAATCTTATTAGTTTGTTTTATATCTTTACAAATGTTCAATAGATTGTGGAAAATATACCTGAACTCAGAATCGTCTATAATGTACCACTTCTTTAAAACATAAGTGATCAATATGTTTCAATTATGGTCCTCTTCCAATTAGAATATGACTGTATTACCTTGACATTATTGAATGAACAATTTCCCCGTTATCATGTCAAGCACTCGAAAAGTCGAGTGCGCTGTCTTCTGACAGCTCTTGTTAATGATACTGCAATTATGTACTTTGTAATTAAGTATGTTCATCGAGTCGGACATCAACATATGTGAACAATGGAGTAAGAATCAACACAAACTGATCAGCATAACATGTAATGATACTCTTTGAATTGAAACCTCATTTCATACAAAACAGCCTGATTCAGCATTTGTGACATGATACGCAAAAACTGGCATAACTTCGTAGTTTTTAGGATTTGATGCTCAAATTTCGGATTTTGATTATTAAGATGTAGCATTTTCATTATATGTGCTTAACTGAAAAAGTCATTTTTTGACCAGAATAGTCAAAAACGCGTTCCCAGGCACATATTACATGTATTGGGTACATGTTCCAATTTATAGTTATGATTAAAATCAAGATATGAACAGTTTTTATGCCGCCGGATCGAAAGATCGGGGGCATATTGTTTTTGGCCTGTCTGTCTGTCATTCATTCATTCATTGTGTGTGTCCCAAAACTTAAACCTTAAAGTTTTGCAATAACTTTTGCATTATTGAAGATCGCAACTTGATATTTGGCATGCATGTGTATCTCATGGAGCTGCACATTTTGAGTGGTGAAAGGTCAAGGTCATCCTTCAAGGTCAAAGGTCAAATTTATGGCTTCAAAGCGGTGCAATCGGGGACATTGTGTTTCTGACAAACACACCTCTTGTTTAATTTAAATTTATTAAATTATTGAGTTTGTAACTGAAATGAAAATGTGCCACTGGCAACCAATGTACAAGTTATTAATGTTCTGCTAACTTACACATTTTAAATAGTTCTATTATTTTACAGATACAGCCGGTTCTGCTACTTCAGAACTTCCAATCTGGGTTATTCTTAACTGTTCTGATCACTCCCAGAGTGCAGATTCTCCTCCAGTACTGCCCTCCATAACAGACATTGTTTTGCGTCGTGTCACATGTTCCTCTACCTGGCTGCGTGGTCTGTTTAGCATGCTGCTGACCCTCGATCATCAGGTGAAATGTAGACTAAGTTATTGTAAAATAACATCGTGTGTAGAGGGATCATATGCAGATACAAAAACATCAGCATCAATAACAACTGGTTTAAACACTACATTAAAAATACAGATTCGCAGTCCATTTCAATTGGAGGCTTTCCATTGTCTTAATATCAAGAGTCTGACTTTGATTTTGGGATTGGAAGTTTTGGCAACAAATGATGTGAAGTTATGGTCACAGTCACTATCTTCACTCACGCATCTGGAAATACTTAGTATTGAAGCGTATGAAGACATGCGTTTACTGTGGAATGCTCTGCATGGTCTATGGAAGGCTCTGCATGGTCTGAATATAAAGAATTTGAGTCTCCAGTTTCCTGAGGACTGGTACTATGATGAGACAATGTCACAGTCACTGTTATCGCTCACTCGTCTGGAAACACTTAGTATTGATGTGAAGGAAGACATTCCTGGTCTATGGGAGGCTCTGCATGGTCTGAATATCAAGGGTCTGAGTTTAAGTCGGCATATATATAGGAAATGGAAGTATGAAGAGACATTGTTGCAGTCACTGTTGTCATCACTCACACAGCTAGAATCACTTACAATATGTATGCCTACATATATTGACATACAGCTACCTAAATCAGTGAACTATTTGAATATCTTCTATGAAGCATTGCATCCATCTCAATTACTTAAACTTGTGGACTCTCTGTCTGCATGTGCCCAGACAGTTGAGAGTAGGCTTGAATTTGGTTGTGGAGAGTTCACTGATGATGTTTATTATTTTAATACACGCATACACAAAATCTCACCGGAGGAATATATTGCCATCCAAAAGGAACTGAAGACGCAAAAAAATGTTGCGGTAAAACGATTCCAAATATTCAACCGGATACATAAAACCTTCCGGATACAAAAAACCTATTGGGAAGATGATATTGCCTCGTCTCACTGGTCTGTACATGACATTGGTTGTGCTGATGACTATTATCAGGATGATGATATTGTTAAAGATGATCCGTATATAAAATTTATTAGCAGGATGGGTAATAAAATCATCAATCGAATTTCAATGCGACTTCTGATTACTCCAGCCTCAATTTCATCATCTTAAATAAAAGTGGCTGCAACACATGATTGTAACGTGAACAATTGCAGTATGCTTGTATGGACAAATTTGGCTAAATATGGATAATTGATATTATTATTTGAATTGCATACAAAGCTTGACGCATTTTGTTATGTTAAACATTAAAAAAAGATTGTATAGCAATTGTTTTGACAAGTAGCCCAGGATAATAATTCAGAAACAAACAATTCTAGACTTCTGATTACTCCAGCCTCAAACTCTTGAATCTTAGATAAAAGTGGCTGCAACACATGATTATAACGTGAACAATTGCAGTATGCTTGTATGGACAAATTTGGCTAAATAAGGATAATAGATATAATAATTTGTATAGCATAATGTAGCTTGATGCACTTGGTTGTGTTAAACATTTAAAAAATTAATAATTGTATAGCAATTGTTTTGTCAAATAGCCCAGGATGGTAATTCCGAAACAAGCAATATTAGAAAAAATATCAAAGAAAACATTCGCAGTGATATTGCAATGACGTAAATGGATCATGAAAGAAACTAAATGATGTCAATTTCATTCCAAAATTGTTAACTGTTTTAATAAGAAAAGCGCAAAATGTGTTATAGTTGTATACGATTTTATTTTTAGCTTTTGTAATTAGCATTTGTCCGTTGTTGTTGTACATCACCAACATTTGCCTTGCTAACACACTAGATGCCAGATTTTGTGTCCAATCTTCATGAACTTGGTAAGATGATTTGTCCCAACGATATCTTGGACAAGTTCGAAAATAGTTCATGTAGGTTGAAAAACATGGCCGCCAGGAAGCAGGACATTTTTCCTTATATACAAATTAATTGTCTGATGATCATGAAACTTGGTCAGAAGATTTGTCCCAATTATATCTTGGACAAGTTTGAAAATGGTTGCAGTTGGTTGAAAAACATGGCCACCAGGGGCGGAGCATTTTTCCTAATATGGCTATATATGTCTATAATAAAACCTTGTTAACACTCTTGAAGCCACATTTTTTTGTCCAATCATCATGAAATTCGGTCAGAAGATTTGTCCCAATGATATCTTGGACGAGTTCAAAAATGGTTCCAGTTGGTTAAAAACATGGCCGCCATGGGGTGGGCATTTTTCCTAATATGGCTATAGTAATGCCTTATTAACACTCTTGAAGCCAAATTATTCGTCCAATCTTTACGAAACTTGGTCACACGATTCGTCCCATTGATATCATGGATGAGTTTGAAAATGTTTCCGGTCAATTGAAAAATATGGGCCCCAGGAGGCGGGGCATTTTTTCTTATATAGCTATTGTAAAACCTTGTTAACACTCTAGAGGCCACATTTATTGTCCGATCATCATGCAACTTAGTCAAAAGATTTTTCCCAATTAAATCATGTATGAGTTCGAAAATGGTTCCAGTTGGTTGAAAAACTGGCCACTAGAGGGCGGGGTCTTTTTCATAATATGGCTATATATGGTTATTGTAAAACCTTGTTAACACTCTTGAAACCACATTTATTGTCCGATCTTCATGAAACTTGGTCCAAGATTTGTCCGAATGATATCTAGGATGATTTTGAAAATGTTTCCAGCTGGTTGAAAAACATGGCCGCCATTGGGCGGGGCATTTTTCCTGATATGGCTTTAGTAAAACCATGTTAACAACCTAGAGGCCAAATTTATAGTCTGATCTTCATGAAACTTATTTATTATGGCAATTTGGGTCCCATTTTGCTTTGTTATGCTTAATATTTACTTAAAATAGTGTATTATGCGAAGATGGAATAAGACATCAATCTTGGAAAAGCTTTGTTAAGTGAAATAATCTGGTTTACAATACAATATGATTCAATTGCATGGCATGGACACAGTTTTACATTGGGTGATGTACTGTGTCCATGCCATGTCTATGCATGGCATGGACACAGTTTTCTATTTATGCTTTTATTAGCTCACCTGAGCACAATGTGCTTATGGTGAGCTTTTGTGATCGCTCTTTGCCAGTTGTTCGTTGTGCATCGCGCAGCGTCATTATTTGCCTTGTTAACACTACATAGTTCACATTAAGTGTCCAATCTGCATGACTTTTGGTCAGAAGATTCGTCTAAACAATAACTTGGACGAGTTCGAAAATGGTTACAGTTGCTTGAAAATCATAGCCGCCAGTGGATGGACCATTTTTCTTATATGGCTTAATAAATGTGTGTAGTAAATGTCCATAGTAAAACCTTGTTAACACTCTAGAGGCCACATTTATTATCTGATCATGGTGAAACTTAGTCAGAAGATTCGTCCCATTGATATTTTGGACAAGTTCGAAAATGATTGCGGTTGGTTGAAAAACATTACCACTGGGAGACAGGGCATTTTTCCTTATATGGCAATAGTAAAACCTTGTTAAAACTCTAGAGGTCACATTACTTGTCCGATCATCATAAAACTTGGTCAGAAGATTTGTCCCAATCTTGGTCGAGTTTGAAAATGGTTCCAGTTGGTTGATAAACATTGCGGACATGGAGCAGGGCATTTTTCCTTACATGGCTGTATATGGCTATAGTAAAACCTTGTTAACACTCTTGAAGCCACATTTATCGCCTGATCTTCATGAAACATGGTCACAAGATTCGTCCCTATGATATCTTGGACGATTTTCAAAATGATTCCGGTTGGTTGAAAAACATAGCCCCCAGGGGACTTTGCATTTTCCTTATATGGTTTAAGAAAAACCTTGTTAACACTCTAGAGGCAACATTTATTGTCCAATCATCATGAAACTTGGTCAGAAGATTTGTCCCAATGATATCTTGGACGAGTTTGAAAATAGTTATAGTTTGTTGAAAACCATAGCCGCCACAGGCTGGGCATTTTTAGCTCATCTATTTTTTGAAAAAAAATTATGAGCTATTGTCATCACGTCGGCGTTGGCGTCCGGTTAAGTTTTGCGTTTAGGTCCACTTTTCTCAGAAAGTATCAATGCTATTGCATTTAAACTTGGTACACTTACTTACTATCATGAGAGGACTGGGCAGGCAAAGTTAGATAACTCTGGCATGCAATTTGACAGAATTATGTGCCCTTTTTATACTTAGAAAATTGAAAATTTTGGTTAAGTTTTGCGTTTAGGTCCACTTCTCAGAAAGAATCAATGCTATTGCATTCAAACTTGGTACACTTACTTACTATCATGAGGGGACTGGGCAGGCAAAGTTAGATAACTCTGGCGTGCATTTTTACAGAATTATGTGCCCTTTTTATACTTAGAAAATTGAAAATTTTGGTTAAGTTTTGTGTTTAGGTCCATTTTATTCCGTAAGTATCAAAGCTATTGCTTTCATACTTGCAACACTTACTAACTATCATAAGCGGACTGTGCGGGCAAAGTAATGTAACTCTGACTGGCATTTTGACAGAATTATGTGCCCTTTTTATACTTAGAGAATTGAAAATTTGGTTAAGTTTTGTGTTTAGGTCCACTTTATTCCTACAGTATCAAAGCTATTGCTTTCATACTTGCAACACTTATTAACTATCATAAGGGGACTGTGCAGTCAAAGTTATGTAACTCTGACTGGCATTTGGACGGAATTATGGGTCCTTTATACTTAAAAATTTTGTTAAGTTTTGTGTTTTGGTCCACTTTACCCCTAAAGTATCATAGATATTGCTTTCATACTTGGAACACTCGCAAATTATCATAAGGGTACAGTAAAAGGACAAGTTGCATAACTCTGGTTGTCATGTTTATGGAATTATGGCCCTTTTTTGACTTAGTAACTTTGAATATATGGTTAAATTTTGTGTTTCGATCAACATTACTTCTTAACTATTAAGGCTATTGCTTTCAAACTTCAAATACTTTCATACTATCATGAGGTTCCTGTACCTGGCAAGTTGAATTTTACCTTGACCTTTGAATGACCTTGACTCTCAAGGTCAAATTATTAAATATTGCTAAAATGCCATAACTTCTTTATTTATGATTAGATTTGATTGATACTTTGACAAAACTACTCTTACCTGACATACCACAATAGACTCCACCCAAACCATCCACCAAGCCCCCCCCCCCCCCCCCCGAATCCCCCCCCCCTATTTTTTTTTTTTTTTTTTTTTTAAGATCATCTCACAAATGACCACCACACCCTCACACTATACCCCCCACCCCCACCCCCCACAATTTTTTGTTTGAAACTGTTGAAAAACACAAAGATTTATTTTTATTATTTTATGTTTGAAATACCATCCAACCATCGCACCGTAAAATCCCCCCCACCCGAATCCCACCCCCCCCCCCCCTAATTTTTTATTTTTTTATTTTTTTTTAAGATCATCTCACAAATGACCACCACACCCTCACACTATACCCCCCTTCCCCCCACCCCACCCTCCCAATTTTTTTTTTTTTTTTTGAAACGGTTAAAAAACACAAATTTTTATTTTTATTAATTTATGTTTGAACTACCGTCCAACCATCGCACCCAAGAATCCCCATCAACCCCCCCCCCCCCCCCCGATTTTTTTTTTCCACATTTTTGGAAAATAATGTAATAAATGTCCTCACCCCCACACTATACACCCCTCTTCACTCCACCCCTCCCTCCTTTGTGATTGAAAATGAGAGTCCCTTCACCTTTAAAAAGAAAATAGATGAGCGGTCTGCACCCGCAAGGCAGTGCTCTTGTTCTTATATTGCTGTAGTAAAAACATGTTAACACTCTAAAATTCACATTTATTGTGCAATCTCAATAGCACTTGGTAAGAACATTTTTATGTCCCCCACTATAGTTGTGGGGGACTTATTGTTTTTGCCCTGTCTGTTGGTCTGTTGGTTGGTCTGTTGGTCTGTTGGTTGGTTGGTTGGTTGGTTGGTTTGTGCCAACTTTAACATTTGCAATAACTTTTGCAATATTGAAGATAGCAACTTGATATTTGGCATGCATATGTATCTCATAGAGCTGCACATTTTGAGTGGTGAAAGGTCAAGGTCATCCTTTAAGGTCAAAGGTCAAATATATGGGTCAAAATCGCTCATTTAATGTACACTTTTGCAGTATTTCAATATTCAAGATAACAACTTGATATTTGGCATGCATGTGTATCTCATGGAGCTGCACATTTTGAGTGGTGAAATGTCAAGGTCAAGGTCATCCTTCAAGGTCAGATGTCAAATATATGTGGCCAAAATCGCTCATTTTATGAGTACTTTTGCAATATTGAAGATAGCAACTTGATATTTGGCATGTATGTGTATCTCATGGAGCTGCACATTTTGAGTGGTGAAAGGTCAAGGTCATCCTTCAAGGTCAGAGGTCAAATATATGTGGCCCAAATCACTTATTTTATGAACACTTTTGCAATATTGAAGATAGCAACTTGATATTTGGCATGCATGTGTATCTCATGGAGCTGCACATTTTGAGTGGTGAAAGGTCAAGGTCATCCTTCAAGGTCAAATATATGGGTCAAAATTGCTCATGTAATGTCACTTCTGCAATATTGAAGCTAGCAATTTTATATTTGAAATGCATGTGTATCTCATGGAGCTGCACATTTTGAGTGGTGAAGGGTCAAGGTCAAGGTCATCCTTCAAGGTCAAACATCATATAGGGGTCAAGGTCATCCTTCAAGGTCAAACATCATATAGGGGGACATTGTGTTTCACAAACACATCTTGTTTAATGCTATCTTAATGGATCAGTTCAAAAATAGATCCCGTCTGTTGAAAAACATAGTCGCCAGGGGTCAGGGAATTTATTTTTATATGGCTATAGTAAAACCTTGTTAGCACTCTAAAAGTTACATTTATAGTTCACTCTGCATGAAACTTTGTCAGAACGTTTGTTGTAATGATGTCTTTCACTTTGCCCTGAGCAGATCAGTTTCTTTGTATCTCAGGTGAGCGACATTGTCATTATTAGTACTTACTTTAGTAGTAGCTTTTAAGTTTTAAATGCTCTCACTACCTTAAACAGTTATCATTTAATTCTGCAAAACTTTTATCCTCTCAAATTATTTTTTCAGTTTGTGTAGTTTTTTCTTTGATTGAAATAAGCAAAATGTATGTGTATACTTAAATTTCAAAGCTGATATAAGCTCAATCTGTTTATATATATTTTAATTCTCTTATATGTTATTGGCTAATTGGTATGCACATTTAAACAAAACGTTTTAATATTGAGTATTACATAATCAAATTAACGGTGTTGTGCCAGATCAAAGATAATTCAACCCTATCACCGGTAATATGCTATTATGTGGATATTGGGATGTTTAATTTCTTGACTTCAGGTATATTTGGGAATTTTGGTCTATTCAGATGTATTTGGAAATAAAGAATTCATATCAAAAGATGTTGCATAAAGTTTATTTTCATCTTTTCGGCTGTCAATATTATATGGATATACAAAACAATTTAGATAACATTTGGAAATGCGTTCTTAACACGAACACACTAATTTACATGTAGGCAATACTTTTTTGGATATGTTGTTGTAAATCTTGTTGTTATTTAATTTTAATTATTTGGTTTGTGTTTCTGTTTTATTAAATGTAATGATACTGACGAAAACTTTATATTAATTCAAAATGTGTTAATAAATTCCTGTGAATTTTGCATTTTAGAAGGCCAAATTGTGGTATTCTGTAAATATGACTTAATTTATGGAATGGTGCTAAATTTTTAATGTTTATTCCCCAAAAAAGCACGGTGACCTTAATTGTTTAATATTGTTTTATTTCGTGAACATACAGGGAAATTCATTTTAAAAAATTGGCAAAATTGTATTATATGGAGCTGTAATCCTAATTACATGGCTGAGTTTAAAGAGAAGTATTTTATCAGTTTTATTGGCCATATACAATTTATGAAAATCACGATTTCTTAACAATGCTGTTAAATAATGCATTTCACCTTTTATTTGTATTTTTCATTCAACATAAATAAGTGTACTACAAACTACGGAAAAAATGTGTAAGTTATAACTTTATACCCATGATTATGTTTAGTTTGACACAATAAGAAATTAAGCAGTTTTTATACAAAAGTGAATTTTTCGCAACTGTAAATAAAATAAAATCAAGGCTGGTGACCATATGTCTTTATGCCCCCGGATCAATAGATCGGGGGTATATTGTTTTTGTCCTGTCTGTCTGCCTGCCTGTCTGTCTGTCTGTCCCAAAACTTTAACCTTACAGTAAAGTTTTGCAATAACTTTGGAAATATTGAACATAGCAACTTGATTTGCATGTGTATCTCATGGAGCTGCACATTTTGAGTGGTGAAAGGCCAAGGTCATCCTTCAAGGTCAAAAGTATAAAAAAAAATGGCACATTAGGGGGAATTGTGTTTTTTACAAACACATCTCTTGTTATTTAATTGTTCATATTATATTGTATTTGTATGTTTAATTTGATTTTTTATGTCCCCCATCCACTATAGTGGGGACATATAGTTTTTGCCCTGTCTATCTGTTGGTCTGTTTGCTCCAACTTAAACATTTGCAATAACTTTTTCAATATTCAAGATAGCAACTTGATATTTGGTATGCATGTGTATCGCATGGAGCTGCACATTTTGAGTGATGAAAGGTCAAGGTCATCCTTCAAGGTTAGAGGTCAAATATATGTGGCAAAAATCGCTCATTTTATGAATACTTTTGCAATATCGAATATAGCAACTTGATATTTTGGCATGCATGTGTATCTGATGAAGCCGCACATTTTGAGTGGTGAAAGGTCAAGGTCATCCTTCAAGGTCAAAGGTCAACAACAAAATCAAAGCGGCGCTGAAGGGGACATAGTGTTTCTGACAAACACATGCCGCACATTTTAAGTTGTGAAAGCTCAAGGTCAAGGTCATCCTTCAAGGTCAAAGTTCAACAAAAAAATCAAAGCGGCGCAGAAGGGGACATAGTGTTTCTGACAAACACATTTCTTGTTTAAAATCAGTTTTTAGCTCACCTGAGCACAATGTGCTCATGGTGAGCTTTTGTGAGCGCCTTTTGTCCGTCGTCCGTGGTGCATCGTGCGCCGTCAACATTTTGCCTTGTGAACACTCTAGAGGCCACATTTATTGTCCGATCTTCATGAAACTTTGTCAGAACATTTGTCCCATTGATACCTCGACTGAGTTCGAAACTGGGTCATGCTGGATCAAAAACTAGGTCACAAGGTCAAAAAAAGAAAAACCTTGTGAACACTATAGAAGTCACGTTTGATGCCCAATCTTCATGTAAATTTGTCAAAATGTTTTTATGCCCCGGTAGGTTGGCATATAGCTACTGGGTGGCATATAGCAGTTGAACTGTCCGTCAGTCAGTATGTGTGTATGTCAGTCTGTCCGTCCGTCCGAAAAAAACTTAAACATTTGCCATAACTTGTTCACTATTGAAGATAGCAACTTGATATTTGGCATGCATGTGTATCTCATGGAGCTGAACATTTTGAGTGGTGAAAGGTGAAGGTCAAGGTCATCCTTCAAGGTCAAATGTCAAATATATGGCGTCTGTCCGTCCAAAAAATTTAACATTGGTCATAACTTTTACAATATTGAAGATAGAAACTTGATATTTGGCACGCATCTGTATCTCATGAAGCTGCACATTTTGAGTGGTGGAAGGTCAAGGTCATCCTTCAAGGTCAAAGGTAAAAAAAATCAAAGCGGTGTTCTCATGAAGCTGCACATTTTTAGTGATGGAATTTCATGGTCATTATTCAAGGTCAAGGTCATCCTTCAAGGTCAAAGGTCAAAAAAATAATTCAAAGTTGTCTTCTCATTAAGCTGCACATTTTGAGTGGTGGAAGTTCAAGGTCAAGGTCATCCTTCAAGGTCAAGGTCATCCTTCAATGTTAAAGGTCAAAAAATAATAATTCAAAGCGGCGTTATGATGAAGCTGCACAGTTTGAGTGGTGGAAGTTCAAGGTCAAGGTCATTCTTCAAGGTGAAGGTCATCCTTCTAGGTCAAAGGTCAAAAAAAATAATTTAAAAATCAAGGGGGCGTTCTCATGAAGCTGCACATTTTGAGTGGTGGAAGGTCAAGGTCATCTTCAAGGTCAAAGGTAAAAAAAATAATTTAAATTTCAAAGCGACGCAATAGGGGGCATTGTGTTTCTGACGAACACATCTATTGTTCTAAATGATATGTTGATGGAGTTCAAAAAATGGTTCAGGTCCATTGAAAAACATGGCCACCAGGGGGCGGGGCAGTATTCCTTAATTGGCTATAGAGAAACCTTGTGAACACTCTAGAAGTCACAATTATTGCCCAATCATCATGAAACTTGGTCAAAACATTGGTTTCATTTATATCTCAGACGAGTTCGAAAATTGTCCAGGTCGGTCACTGTACAAAGTGTTTAAAAATAATTTATTACAAAGTTTTACTGATATTGTAACTGTTAGAGAGTTTAAATACAAATGTTCTACTTAATTATTTAAAGGAGGACCTTTAAAATTGAAGGAGGGGTAATGTCATGCCCTAGATTGTTCATGTAAACATGTGTTTATGTACGTTGTTCATTTTTATCGTTCATGTTTTGCATCTAAATGACTATGTCATTATTATTTAATGCTTTTATTGGATACTGTGTGGTAGTTAGAGCTGATAACAGCCGATGCCTACCTTTTGCGCTTCTTTATTATTTTTAATATCCTTTTTAAATGTCTCATTGTATTAGCGTCTGTTAATATGGCAGCCATTTTGGATAAACAGGAAGTTGATTTCCTGATGCCAACATAAGTGCACTCTGTGTAGTTTACAATGGCTACAATATTTTTGACAGTTAAGTCATATGAAATAATTTGTTAAATACTCATAATCAACCAACGTTATCTAATAACAAGGTAATAGTCGTCTTTATAAATTATTTATTTATTTAATTGATATGTATTTTACTATTGTTTAATTGTTATATTTTCAGAAATATCATTTTAAGACGAGTGACATTTACCATGTCAAGAACGCTCACATTCTATTGCGCGCTTTACTGAGCGTTGTTTGTGCGCTTTTTGTGCACATTTCATATGTGCGCTTTTATGTTTATATTGCACAACGCTATGCGTGCGCTTCTGGACAGTACAAAAGGCAGTGAAAATTGTCATTCTAGGACTCTGAAATTTGTTTTCCTAGGTGTGAAATCTATTTAATTTTTCCGATATAAGCATTTTAAATACAGTTTTTCAATAAGACTAGCTATTAAAATTAAGACTGAATTTTATAAATTGCATTTATCATCTTTTTAGGACATTATAAAATAGGGAGAGCAAATACTTAACATGACACATGTATATTGCTGTATTGTAATGTAAATGTCTGAGAATTAATCACTCTGTTAAGAAATATATATATTGAAAGTTGTTATTAATTTATTTGTTGAGAATGAATAAATTTTAGAAATGTTTTAAATTTTGAGTTTATATTTTTATGTCCCCCACTATGGTAGTGGGGGACATATTGTTTTTGCCCTGTCTGTTGGTTTGTTGGTCTGTTAGTTGGTTGGTTTGGGCCACCTTTAACATTTGCAATAACTTTTGCAATATTGAAGATAGGAACTTGATATTTGGCATGCATAAGTATCTCATGGAGCTGCACATTTTGAGTGGTGAAAGGTCAAGGTCATCCTTCAAGGTCAAAGGTCAAATATATGGGTCAAAATCGCTCATTTAATGTACATTTTTGCAGTATTTCAATATTCAAGATAGCAACTTGATTTATGGCATGCATGTGTATCTCATGGAGCTGCACAATTTAAGTGGTGAAAGGTCAAGGTCATCCTTCAAGGTCAGAAGTCAAATATATGTGGCCAAAATCGCTCATTTTATGAGTACTTTTGCAATATTGAAGATAGCAACTTGATATTTTGCATGCATGTGTATCTTATGGAGCTGCACATTTTGAGTGGTGAAAGGTCAAGGTCATCCTCCAAGGTCAGAGGTCAAATATATGTGGCCCAAATCGCTAATTGTATGAATACTTTTGCAATATTAATGATAGCAACTTGATATTTGGCATGCATGTGTATCTCATGGAGCTGCACATTTTTAGTGGTGAAAGGTCAAGGTCATCCTTCAAGGTCAAATATATGGGTCAAAATTGCTCATGTAATGTCACTTCTGCAATATTGAAGCTAGCAATTTTATATTTGAAATGCATGTGTATCTCATGGAGCTGTGCATTTTGAGTGGTGAAGGGTCAAGGTCATCCTACAAGGTGAAACGTTATATAGGGGGACATTGTGTTTCACAAACACATCTTGTTTGACAATAAAAAACAACTGAATAGGCAAAATGTTATTCTTAGTTAACTGTTTATCAGAGTCCATTTTAGTTCTATTTTAAACTTGAACGAAAGCTTCAAGTTTGGAAAAGTTGAAGAAAGTAAAAAAAATCACAGCTACCACTCGGCTCGTGACAGTATTAAACACAAACATCTACAACTGTCCTAATATTGAGAAAAGGGTTAAAGTATTTATTAAACACGTATGAATTAAGGTGACTATTTCGATTCGTTTCAGTAAACATATTTCATAGGACCTTGTATTTTTAAAATTCATTTGTTTGTCATTGATATGGGGTGTTATCAAACTAATAATAATTAATACTTAACATATTAAGATATTTAAATATGTTACACAATCTTTAAAAAAATCTGTATGTTGTCATTTAAATTATTTATGAGAAATACATACTTAAAGGCTGAACACATTTTAAAGATACTCGGAAGTTGAAATGATTGTGAAAGAGTTGCTTTTAGGAAAAAAATAAGAACAAAGCGCGTCTTCTTTTTTTAGCTCGAATACAGCTATCTTTAATAAACCTTTGTACGAGTGATAACTTGTGTACCCATTTCATAATCTTGATAATGAGTTATGTAGGAGTTTCTTTTCATGACCAAAGTGGATTGAGAACGAGGCTGACTATATATAGTGCGTATTAACATATCATTCGAAAATGTTAAAACATATTAAATGATCGAAACTCAAAAAAGCTTCATCTATTTAAGAATTTTAAAGGTATAAAATCTATATTCCTTTTTAGCCTTATGTATAGTATCTATATAGCAGCACAATAAAGTGTTTTAATAAAAACAAAGACGACCATATACTGTATATACACACACGGTTGAAGTGAAATTCAGACGCATGCCTTAAGGTAAGGCGAAATAAATGCACCAAAAATCGATTTGTAAAACGCACCATTAATCTGTGGGTAAGAATATGTATATATATGATGGGACACTTTTTTGTAAATATGGATTTTATGCTGATTGATCAACGGTTTATATATATGTAGATTAGACAGTTAATGTAAATAAGTAAGTATTAAATTAAATGGTTATGTATATAAATACATAGATAGTTTTCGAGCATGGCCCTCAGTTATCATAAGGATGTACTTTATTTCACAGTTCTTTGAACGCGTCATCATGATACCCTAATCAGCGTCATGTGCACTTCACGAACAAAAGGATAGAGCAAATTTGGAAGTGTAAGGTCACGGATTGTATATTCTAGAGTCTGTGGTAAGGTTTAGGGTTCGTCGACATGCATAGAGTTATCTTGATGACTAGACAGCGAGTACCGATTGAAAGAAATTGGCACAGTTAATCAGAAACTCTGGGTAGAGTTCTATAGGCATCAAGTCGGCTATGACGTCATCGATCATTCCCATGAGGTGCAACACTAGTGTTGCTGGTTCTGCGTTTTTTAAGTGTTCGTGGAGTGGTGCGCTTAGTGGCCGAACGGTTTCTAGGAACGTTTGTAGACGTGTCGGCAAGGCGGACACGAGCATTACGTCATCTGCATATGTATCAAGCTTTGTATTTTGTATTAGTCTACGTCAATAAAATATTATGTTAGGGCAAAACTGTTAAATGCACGAGGATCGATGATTCTGGTTACGCAACGGATTGTATGACAGCGTTACAAAAAGAATCGTTTTTGAACTAAGCGTGATGATGAGTTTTTCTCATATACTTCCGTACAATATCATTTATTTCCATAACTTCTAAAAGTTTTATTAATTCGAATTCAGGTTATGTGTGAGTATAACTAAAATCAAACACAATTTTATTTTTTATGATTCAATTGTAAATATATTGCTATAAACAGTCATGAAATAATGACACATAACTATATTTTCTGTTCTTTAATACATGTGTTTGGAAACTTTGGGCAATATTCACAAAAACAAAATATTTATAAAAAAAATTGCTTAAATATGTATTACCTACCACAGCCACTTTTTTCTTGTGTGCATTTTTGGTGCGGGATGCGGCGCTATATTATATGCCCGGAAAATGTTCTGACGGTTTAATAAGGGGGGTGGGGTTTTAAAAAAGACCCCCCCGCTAATTTTGCCGGGCGTTTTATTTTTCTGACAATAAGGCATTTGATCGCTACATGGATGGACATAAAATTTACATTACAATTTTTTGTATAAATAGCAGATGAATGCTTTACTGAGTCTAAGAACGTTCGTTCGCAAACATGTCGTTGTATCAGAGACTTCAATCGTTTAAAAACATGCCTTCCCATTTCGGCGTGTCAAAGGAAGACCTGGCTAGCCAAGGGTTCATCTACGACACTTGTGTAATCTCCGAAAATATTGAGTGTGTTCGATGCGTGTTTTGCCATGTGCACATTTCCATTTGGAACATGGATAAAGAAGATGTAAAACTGAGGCATCGACAGCTGTGCCCCGTTTGCCCTTTTGTGTTCGATTGGGTCATGAACACAGAAGAAGAAGTGAAACTGAAACTTAGTCAGCGACGGTTTAGCCCTGCTTGTCCTTTTGACAATGAATCATTCGGTCGGTACTTACAAAATGAGTTTTCCAAGCTATATCAAAAAGCGAACAATGGAATTGCGAAAACAGAAAGCAATAACCAACGATGTTCAACGAAATCGGTTGATATCCTTCAAACCAAAGATAACCAAAATGATGACGAATACGATAATTACAGTGATTTCGATGACCTGCTTACGGCGAAAATTGAAAAGACTTGTACTCGTACCCGCCCCAATTCCTATAAAAAACAAACTGAAAAGCAATTTAAAAAGGCTGAACAAAGGCGTTTGCAAAGGCAACTTTCAAAACGAAGAACAAAAATACGCAATGCAAATCGAGATCAAAAACAAACATATTGCCAGGAAAAAAACGACGATGATAATTACACAACTCAAACAGTTTCCAATGATCGAGATGTAAAAATACATGATCGAAAAATGTGTTGGGTTTGCAGAAGCAGAGATATCGATGATATGATAGAAGATAGTTTTTTGGAATCTTACGAACGTTTTTTGGAGGAAAAATATAAAGAAGAATTCGACAATTGTTTTGCGGACGAAATCGGTGGCGTCGATGATGAAGAACAAAATAAAATTGAACATCTACCTTATGTTCAATCGCCATATGACTATTTGATTGACAAAAAGCTGGATGAAGAGGCCCACCATATTTATTTTTCTGATTACGAGGCATTCGCGCAATACATCGAAACGCGGGACGAAGAGGCCGACAATATTTATTTTTCTGACGATGATGCATCCGATGCGGCATTCGAGTGATACATGATATTAACACATAGATGTGTGACTCAATAATTAACATTTTATGCATGTTTGTTTTGTTGTGTTCGATTGTATATGTTAATAAAAAACCTTGAAACAATTGTGCGTGTTGTTTGTTATTTGAGTATGTTCTGAACAAATCACGAAAACACAAGCTATGATACAATACGTTTTATTGAATATTCTTCATGGACATTTTATTGGAATATCTTGTCATCGCATGTGCGCTAAACATTTCAAAAACGTGCTTTGTTTCAAGAATATCTTTGGCAATATCTTTTGACTTTTCAGCACCTCGAAAATCAATTGCGCCACATATCCAGTTTTCGTCGTGAATGAAACTATACAATAAATCGAATTTACACAGATTTGCTTTCGTAGCAAGAACGTTCAGAGTTTCTTTTGTCACATCTTTGATCAGAAACGACCAAACTGAAAAAGTTTTCCTTGAAGTACAAAAGTCCATCAGCGCATGTTGAATCTTGATTTTGCTTATGTTTGTTTTGCTGCAAACGAATTCAACAATTTCATCAAATAGACACATTATCAACTTCGTTGGTTGTAGAGAAGCTTTGAGTCTTGCGTACGTTTCGAATTGATGTGCAAAATGTTTTCTTGTATTTATTTCTACATGCTGGAAATCTGTCCACAGACACATAGGAATGCTATTTGTGGTGTAATCCATGTGAATGACTGGAAGACAAATAACTTCAATTTGTTTGTAGAAAATACTTATATAGGAACTTTCCAAAATGACAATGCATCAAAAACTCGTCATGTATATGTTTGTGCATATAGTTGCCCTGTTTTGTCCCATAGTTTTACAAACAAATGCGTTAGGACGTCCTAAACCAAATTTTTATGAACCGTCTTGTTTCAAGCATGTACAGAATACACCGATTGACGTTACGAATGGTTTATTTTATGTGTTGATAAACGTAACCTATGAGTATTTGTCATTATACGACGATGTCAAAGAAAATTTACAATTTTTCAACAAATGGATGCAAAACCCAGAGTTTAGTTTAGAAGGTCATGAGCAACAATGCAAATCCATAGGTCTATCTAGATGTCCGAACAAGAAAAAAGCGTTTTCAAAACCGGTATACAGTGTAGTTGATGGTTTTGTAGCGGGATCAATGTTTATCACTTACGACTTACCAAGTCTTTTAGTTAGATTGCAAATTGAGCCGAAAACGTACTCTATCAGTGAGTTTGTAGAATCTGTGTTTACTGAGATTTACACACACGCTTGGATACCTTTGTTTCCGTACAATTTTTCATTGACCTATGATGGAAGTGAAATTTGTGCAAATGGGATGCACGGTCATGCCTTCATCAGATTTAATACTGAACTGTGTACAACGTTCGGAACATGGTGCGATGTGAATTTAGAAGGTGCTAGTCCCGAGAAACAGGATCATGCGTTAACACGAATCAAAAATGCGTTATTGAAGAGAAAAATGAATGATTTGTCAGTCGCCAAGTATATCAAAGAATATGATCTAGGTTTGGAAATAATCCCTTATAAGTCCAAAGAATTGCGAGACACAATTACACAAATAGAGCAAGAAATGAGTGAGATCCGCTTAAAAATCGATGATAAGTTCGACTTTGACTATGATCAATCTGACGAGGATTACTCTGACGAGGATAACTTTGATGAGGATTACTCTGACGATAATTTGGATGAAAAGCAAAGCGCTGAAAATGTTCCAATTATCGATTTTTCTGACTTTTTTTTCAAAAACACTAAAGTTCTGTCAGTAACAAACAAACCTATCGTTGACCCTATCGTAAGCCAAAAAATTCACGATATTCAAAATGCCAATACTTTCGTTAGCCAAACATTTTACGATATTCAAACTTCTACCAACAAGCCAAAAAACAAAATAAGTCAGCCAGTTAAAAAAAATACTGTTGTTAACCAAACTTCTCACAAAATTCAAAATGCTCTTAACAAGCCAAAACTCAACGTTAGTCTGCCAGTTAAAAACGATAACATCGTTAACCAACAATTTCAAAATATGCAAGATGCTATCAACAAGCATAAAATGGGAATTAAGCACCACAAGCAGACCGTTGCAGAAGTATCTACGTATGGATTGCAAAATTGTTACTGCCTAACATGTAATCGTTCTACTACAATCGGCAAAGTACATAACAATCGTTGCTATTTCATCAACTTGGATTCATCATTCAAGATTTCCTCTAATACGCATTTTTCTCCGTTTCGTGAATACACACTCTTGATTATCAACGAACGTAATCATGCTTTACGTGCGATGCTAAGTCAAATAGTGAAACAAGTGAGTAACGAAGTTATTCTCGCGAAAAAGGCTTCATCATATCGACTTACTGTCTTCAGCACCAAAGATGGCACAACTGTTGATAAGATTTGTATGTCGTTATTCAGAAATACGTATCAAATTGAGAATTGTACCGAGAGCACGAATGCTGTGCTTATAGCGAGAAATGGTCATTTCATTCGCGTACCACAAATACAATTGGCTAATTTCACGTTCTGCGATATTGGTGCTGTGAAAGCGGAAAATGGCAAATGTTTTCGGATTGATGCAAATTGTTCGCACTCAAGTATAGCGAGTGTTTACGATTTGGATAATACGGTTGTTTCATATTTGGTTAGCATTACTCAGAACACGGCACACAATATGAGTGAGGCAAAGTTTCAAATAAAAAATATAGATGACAGTTCTGTCACAAGCGAACACTTCATTGTGTACAACAAAAGGACGAACAGTGGACAAGAATGCACGTATGTCGATATGCGATCAAAGACCATTTCAATCGAAAAATGCAAACACAGTCCCACGATTTGCGAGGTTTTGTTGGGTAAAAGTACATTGAATGACGAACCGGGACTAAGAAAATTAACGTTTTGGGAAACTGTCGCTGTTTGTGTTGGTGGATTCATTGTGCTCGTGATAGCTGCTATTTGCTTCATAATTGTACTACACAGCATAGCTCGGCATAACGATACTGTTGTAAACAGTTAACATATATCAAAGCGTTTGTATCCGCTATTGTCATAACTCACAATGACTTCGTATGACAACATGTATACCATTGAAAGCGAGAGCATTGGTAACACTCAAGAATTTTCCATCCACGTTTTTAAATGCATCAGCGTTTTGATCAATGAACAAGAACTGCTCGAAAGCATTTTTGAAACCATACTAGACTATATTGGAGACGAACACGTGTTCATATTCGACTTGACAATCGAGTTTTGTTTCACAACAATTAGTAAAACTCTACATATCAGTCAGCTAAATTCGCAAAACTGTTCGTGTTTTGACATTACTTGTGCTATGCAGGAACAAGGAATCAATTTCACGGTACCAGCTGATCTTCATGTTTTTGTAACAAAAAACGCATAAACACATTTTCAGTCATAATTTCACTATTTTGAGTTGTTGATGGACTACAAAGTTAAACCATGTAACGGTGAGCGCTGCACTCTATGTTCTCAAATAAAGAGTGGAAATAGTTTTCAGTTCAATTGTGGTTTTGTATACATTGTTGAAGATGGAGAGAACTTGACTTGTAAATCAAAAGATGTTATATATGTTCTGAAGTGCAACACTTGCGGCGGTGAGTATATTGGCGAGACCGTTAATTTGAGAAAACGCATTCACACACACAACTCTCATATTCGAACAGAACAGCACTATTGTCGAGCTACTGATCATTTGATAGAATGTGGGAAACACTTGTGCGATGTAAAAGAACGTTACACTGTATTCGTTTTGGAGACAGAGCGAGACAAGCATGTGCGTAAAGCAAAAGAGGCGTACTACATTCGTTTATTCCAGCCAATGATGAACAAGTAAGGCGTGCATTATTTTTCAAGCGTATATATATAGCTGCAGTTAACAAAATAAGCACACTCGCAATCACTTTCTACGATGGCACAAGCAATGTTGACCTCGAGCTATGCTATAAAAACGAACAACCGAGAACGAATACAGCAGTTTGCGAACACTGTACTCAATCACGGCGTGAAAAGGAATTTGGTTTCTGAAGTCGAGTCAGGTGTCTTCTTGTCGCCTAACGATTATTTGAAGATAAAAGAACTTTCAGAGAAACTAAAACAGATTGATGCCAAACTAGCGCAGTACAAAAGCCTCAAAGTAAGAACGCAGAATCTGATAAAGGGCATCAAGAAAACAAAAAACCTGCAGGACGATGTTGTGAAGACTGTGAGCTCTAACGTTTTCGATCGAATTCCAATTGATGTGATTAACAAAATACTCGGTTCTGGGGAAGACGAAAACATGTTTGCGCTAATAGAGCGAATAAAATCTTCCAATGTTGAGGAAAAACGCAAATATGCCGATATCGACATCTCCGATACAGAAATCTCAGATACGCTAAACGATGATGAAAAGGAAATTATGAACGGTCTGGCTGTTAAAAGAATGCGCAAATCTGGTGAAACGAAAGCTGCAAAGAAACCGAAAAAGGAAAAGACTATACTCAGTGATCTAGAATTGAGCGATGATGACGAATGACTACGTTGTTGCAATATTGTATGATTATGTTGACTTGTGTGTGTTACATTTTTTGTATATGTTGTAAATAAATTGTATCAATGAACTGTAAACATTTGTTGCCTTATCAATGGATATTGACGAGGTTTTGATTGTTGACGAAGACGAACAGTTAGCACAAAACACCTACTTGCTTTCACCCATGTACTCTAGACATCACCACGAATGCTCGCTATGCATTTTTCAATACATAACAGAATATGAAGAACCAATACGAATATTCGAAAGCAAGCTAGTAGAAATGAACTCAAAACTCGGGTGTGGAATTCAAACGTGTGTCACAATGGTTCTCAATGAGTTCAAAGACGATGAACGCATGTCGTTGTTCAAAAATTGACAACTAGCGAAATTACAAGCCATTTTGATTCAGTATTTGGCGATCCTATTTGTGGATACAACCGACTTAAAGCTTACAATTTTTTCTCTCTGTTTGACGAAAGTACGGTTAACAATTCCACATACATAAAGTTTATTTACGATACATACAAAACTTCGAGAAACACTTCACTCTGCCCTTATTCGCTTTTAGGAGTTTATGTTTTTCTTGTTATGATTAACACTATAGGATGTGATTCCCAGCTCAAGAAAAAACATGACTTTTTGTGGATGTTCAACTGTCTATACAATCACAAATTACGGTTTGGAAAACTGCGATAAAAATCTATTTAAGGTTAGTTTTTCTATAGAAACACTCAAACCACACACAACCATGTCAACCATGTCAACCATAAACGTTAAAGATATTAAACGGGTCACTGACACCGAAGCCACTAATCGCTTGTTCACTAAACTGAAGTACGATATTGGTATTGAAATCTCTTCAAAGCTCATTCAGTCGCTTAAACAAAGCAAAGACAGGGTTGTATTTTATGTGGGCAAAGAACAAAAATCATACCCAGCAGCAATTGTGAAAATGTTCACTAACGTTAAGACAAATCATGTCAAGATTCAGCCGAAGTACAGTGTTCAAGAATTGATGAACGTGTTTGAAATTCTCATGAACCTGTCTGAGTACCAATGTAACGGTCTCACGCTAGATTACTCGGATTGGCAGTCAATCTCTAGCCTGGTAAACATGATCGAACTCGCTGAGCACCTAGGCATGACAGAAGTGGTGATGTTTCTTAAACGCATTCCACAACTTCTTACATTTCACAACAAAACCGCGTATGATAACGAATTGCTCAGAAGAGAAAACGAGTCAAAGGAAAACCTTCAACCGAAGTCAGTCAACGAACTTAGTGAAAACGATGATAAACGTTCAAGGCCTAGGAAGAGAAGCTTTACAAAGGTGTTCAGTCGTAGTCTGAGTCGAAAGCGCAGAGAAGAAAATGTGATGACATAAGTGTTGTACATTTTTGTTGTATGTTGTTAATAAAGAACAATAACAGTAAACTTGTGTGTTTGTTTTGTTCATGCAATAAGACAACCAAAAGCGTATTTTTCTGTTTTCTACTTTTTATTCACATAAAATGCATTTCAACGGTTTATTTATCGATAATAAAAACACTCAAAGTCATAACTTCTAATCGGTCCAATAAATCGGCGTCCAACCCCACATCTCAGTTCTACACACAGCGCATTTGTTCCCGTTCATATGCATGCGCCAGCAACAGTTTACGCAAAACAAGTGCCAGCATGCAGTTACCACACAGGTTTTCTCTTCAATGCGGCAAACAATACAAGTTCGAGAGTCTTTCACAGCTTGCTCTTTCTCCAGTTGAAGTCGCGCAATTAGTTTGGTGCAGTCTTTGCGACCACAGCAACAATCTGTTCGAAAGTCCATACGAATTTGTTCCATCATCTGTATGCATTCCATTCGTATTTTTCTAACAGACAACCACCATCGCAGTTCTTGAATACAAAACGCCGCAAGAAATGTAACACAAATCATGTCTTCTTCTTGTCGTTGTCAGGTTTGGTCTGTTTACGAGTCCAAATATCGGGGTTTCGTTCTTCGATAATGAATAGTGTTAGCAATATGCCGAGAAAGAGTGTCACAAACATCAATTAATGCAGTTTACGTTTTGCGCAGCGCTTATATATGCACATTTTGTAACGATCTGCATCGCAAACCATTTAAGTGTCTGTTGGGAAATTGTTACATTTCAAAACATGTATTTTCACCGCAGAAAATGGTCATCGTATGCTCGTCCGCAAATTTCGAAGTATGATCGCATCAAGTCACAAGCTGATGCAAAACAGTTGTGGGAAATAGTATCGAAGCATTTGAGCATCACATCAACTGAAAAGCCCAAAGTTAAGAGGTTCTATAAGTTTAAATCTGACACGTTTCAACCGGGTTGGTCAAATTCTTGTTTCGAGCCAAGACCTGAGTTCAAGTATGAAATTAAACTAACGTGCTTTGGAATCACAGTTCACCTTAGCGTGTACTTATATCTTGTTGAAGATGTTGTTGGAAACGTCGACGACGATAATTATGGCGATGTCGATCTAATAGTAAGGGATACACTAGATGAAACGAAACTGCTTTTCAGTATTGCTGATCGAGATGGCGAGACTGAAAAGAAATATGATTTACTGAAATCCAACGGCTGTGCTATGTGTAAGGAAATCATCGATATGATTGGTATCAAAGACATTTTCGATAAAAACGATTTGTTTGTAGAGTTGGAATCAAATTTATTGTTTAGTTTACAGAGCGACCGTGAATGTGATGATTGTATATATGAAATATATGAATAAAACAACCAAAAACGTATTTTTCTGTTTTCTACTTTTTATTCAACAAACATGCTTACAATAATCAACAAATGCATTCCATTTACCAGGTTGTTTTTCAACCCAGTCATTTAGTCTATACTTTCGAAAAACGTCTTGAATCTTGACCAGGTGGTAGAAGCCTTCAAGGTTGTATTTCGATCGTTCATGCACGACGGCAACAAACAAAACAAATGCAGTCACAAACACATCCCAGCTCAAACCACTGTTCAGCTTTTGTTCAAGCAATTCGGCGAAATAGTCTTTATCGACACAAGAGTTTATCAAGTCATATTTCGTAAGAACATGCATCGTTACCGTTCTATTTACAAGCAAAACCACACATTCAACAATGTCACAAAGAGTGTCATTTGAGTCCTCAAACTGCTTGCATTCCAAGTAATTTGCTACCATCGCAGCCACAAACTCACAGCTGAACATTTTTTTACGTTATGACAACTACTGACTTTGCGTGAATGGTTTTTATACTCGAGTTAGGCGCTTGTTATTTGAACTGTTGTAGTAGTTTGTAAACGTCTAGATTGAAATCCTTGCAACACATACGCAATAACTATAACTATAACCAAAGAAACAACCACAAATGTTAGTGCAATAAATAAGACCCAAAAGCTGTTTATTTTGGAATCATCGTCACTCGGTGAATCCAGTCCCATACCAGGAATTCTAATCTGACACAGAGTTCGTTTTGTTGTACAATCTTCATACGAAATAGATTTTTCATTCACGTCGATATACAAGCACGTATTGTTCTCATCATATGACACTCGCGAATAGACTATCGCGTAATCGTTTAATTCGAGCGTTTCGTTCAGACTGTCAATTTTGAACATCAAATTTTGAGATATTGCATTCACCTTCGGGTCGTGCGTTCTGTTAATCAGATAGTCAAAAGCGTTTTGAAACTCTTCTTCTGTTTGCAGCACTGCTGGTAAGCACTGGCCATCTTCACTCACCACGAAACAAGTTTTAGGTGATGTGATCGACGCTGCTGCGTTTTCGTCAAATGAACATGTCTTGTACGCACGCGGATTGAAAGGTGACACAGTCACAAACTCTCCTCGATCCGCTTTTAGCAGCGCTACGTTAGCCGTTTCGCATGAAATGCCCAAATATTTTCGTTTGAACAAATGAACGCATTGAGCAGGCCTATCTTTGTTGTTGAACAGCGCTATCTTGATAGAACCTTGAATGTTGTTCAAAATAAATTCGTTGCTTACTTGAGTGAAAACCGTTTTTAGATGAATGTTTTTATGTCCAAAAATGACCACATCGTATGCATTATAGTCGGTGCTGTTTACAGTTTTACGTACATTGACGTTCGTTGAAAACTGGTTTCCAACTTTGAACTGTTGCTCAATACTGATAAAGTAGCAAGATCCATCATATATTTTACCAATACTTTTAGTCGGATCACACACATTGCAATAACAGTTTTGTAAACCGTAAGAAGAAACGCTTTGAACTGTTGTGTCTGCGCGGACAACAATGAAAAAACACAAAATGATAAACGCCCGCATGCTTGGCTCAGAACATCAAGAATGACAAGATCCGTTTGTTTAAGTGTGTTTTATATTTATTTTAGTTCTTATGATCTTTTTATTACGTACGACATAAATCCTATTATTCCAAAAACGATTGCAAACACGACTAGAATGCAAAACACAACGTCGACAGATCCTTTTTCGCCATGTTCGTTAGCCTTTGTGGTTGTTGAGCCATTGGTGGTGATATTACCACTCGTTATGTTATCGATTTCACTGTAGTTCTGTTGTGTGCTAGTTTTGTTTGCAACTCTCGATGTGGTTGTTGAAGAAACGCTTTGAACTGTTGTGTCTGCGCGGACAACAATGAAAAAACACAAAATGATAAACGACCGCATGGTTGGCTTAGAACATCAAGAATGACAAGATCCGTTTGTATAAGTGTGTTTTATATTTATTTTAGTTCCTGTGTTTTTTTTTATAACGTTATACACAAATCCTATAAGTCCAAGAACGATTGCAAACACGGCTAGAATGCAAAACACAACTTCGATTATAACAAGGACAGATCCTGTTTCGCTATTTTCGTTAGCCTTTGTGGTTGTTGAGCCATTATTTGTGATATTACCACTCGTTATGTTATGGATTTTACTGTAGTTTTGTTGTGTGCTAGTTTCGTTTGCAACTATCGATGTGCCAAGATCGCTATTTTCTTCAACCTTTGAGGTTGTTGAACCATCGCTAAGGGCATTGACAACTGATGTGTTATGTTTTTTACTTAATGTTTTAGTGGTATTTTCGTGTGCAACTCTCGGTGATGCTTGCGTGCTTTTTTTGTTAACCTTTGTGGTTGTCGAACCATTGTTGGGGATAAAAGCAAGCGTTGAGTTTTCCATTTCGCTGTTTGTGTGTGTGTCAATTTCGTTTGAAACTGTCGATGTAACGAAATTATTATCGCTACTGCGTTTTTTCGATGTCTGCAACATGATTAGATATATTGTCTGGTACCAAGAATCGCCATAGAGAATCAGTAGCTAGCATCCTACCTATATTCGGGGTCAAAATCAAAAAGAGTTTGCCTTTGATTTGGAAACAAAACCTGTCCCTGTGATTATCAATTGTCAAATAATTGTCTTTCACGCCCAAATTTTGATTTATGACTTTTCGTATGGCCTCGAGAATATCATATTGCGTTGTGTACATTCTCTCAGGAATATATACAATTTTGCGTAACTTGTCTAGCGCATCATCATAGGAAACGATCGAGAATGCACCATTGTATATACCCAGATCGCGCTCTGGCGATTTCTTGAAGCAGTTATCGTTACAGCTACATAGAGACACAAACAAGACAAATAGTATGAAGCGCAACATAGCTGGTTTTTATTTCATTCATCTAACAAAACACATGTAATAGCTATATAACAAAAAATTTGCACACAACAGACTACAACACAAAATCTGCAGGAATGTACAAAACGAGGCCGTTTGTCAGCAATTCCTTCGACACACAAAATGCGACAAAGTTCGGTGGGATGTGAATGTTGGGAATGCATGTTCTAACCGCTTGAGAGAGCATATCTTCGTGTTCTTCGTTTTGACACTGATTGATGAAGTAAACTTTACATGGGTCTTCTTCAGGTAACATTTCGCTAACGGGCATTGGGGCTTCTTGTACCTCTTGTTCTGGGATAAACGTTTCCGCAATTTCTTCTTTCACGATTGACAAATCGACCGGCATACTGATTATCTCATTTTGCTCCGAACATGCCTTCACATCAGAACAAGGCATTTCATTTGTTTTGCAAATTTTGCAAAGCATCTTTTTGGGGAGACTGGACTGATCCTTTGAATGTTCAGCAAATTTGCGTTTGCGATTAGGAATAGCATTGACTAATCTACCTTTTCCCCCATCGATCAGCTCCGTTTCAATGTGAAGACTGTTGATGTGCTTGCGGTACAAAGGATGCATCACAAACAAAACCTCTAACGCCTGACACAAATTTGTATTTGGATATCCATATTTTGGTTGCAGTGAGTATACGTTAGCATTCATCTCTCTCATTTCGATGCCAGTTTGCAACGCTTCGTATATTTCACCACAGCTTCTCACAATTTTCAGACCTATTGTGAGCTCTTTCTGTGTACTGACAAGCTGAAAGTTTTTACTCGGTAGCACTCCTTTTTTCACCAATATTTCCACGATATCATTTTCCGAACAATCGAGTAATGTCATGACTGCTCGAAAGTAGGTGTTCAGCTTCAATCGTATCTGTGTCCTTTCCAAAGATAGGCAAGTGGATTTCACCGAATAGACTTTGCTAAACTCCTCGATTCCGTGCAACTCCAACACTGGTATTATGCATATCGGCAGTCTGTAGTTTAACGTGGGATTCGACTGCATGTATCTACCCTTCTTTATGCGCTCGGTTAGAGTTGCGAAATGTTCTGGTACTAATGTTTTCAATATTTTGAAGTAGCACATATCAATCTTTTCATCGGCAACAGAAAACATCAAGTCAACATATCGTTCAAACGCAGCTAGTGTCGGTTCATCGAGAAACACATGGTCCAGCGTTGGCTTGTAGTTCAAGTAGTCATACGGACTGTTCGTTATCGACGTAAAACGCAGTCCCTCGACATCTGTGAAAGGACATGTAACGCTAAACATGTACTTCTTCTGGTGACCATTCGCATTGAAATTTCTTTTCTCGCGAATGAATTTTTCGCACAATGTTTGGACCGACATGTTGTCGCTTCTGTTGTCAGATTGTAAATGAGACACATTCAGTTTTTGTTGCAGTATTTATACAAGTCGTCGTATTACAAATTCCATGATAAAAACCTAAATTGTTGAATTTGAATAACAGAAATGGCTCGTTGCATCGAAAGGAAAGGCGAAAGCAAATTGAATACACTCATCAAAGCAAACCAACCCGAGTTGCTAGCTACACACATTAATCAAAACTTTGGTTTCGATTCATCGTGTTACATTGTTATCAAAGAAAAACATGTTTTGCCTGTTGATTTCACACAAACAGACCTAGAACAAGTTGTCATTCATATATCTAAACCTGAATACATACAGTTTGTGAAGCTCAGGTTTAGTGATTCACACAGCAATGGGTTTGATTTTCTGCTTTGCGAACAAACCGATTACGAAGATAACTACGGCAATGAGGTTCATCAGTGTCACCTTTATTTTTCAAGAACATGTACCAAAGATATGGCAGCTACGAGCTATTACTTGACACAAGCCTTAAGTATGATTGGAAGTACTAACATTTTTCAAAGAATACGCATGACAAACTGGCTTCGTGTCTAATCAAAACGTTATGGTCAAACACTCGTACCCAAATGCACTACTGATTTTTGGAACAAACAACTTGACTCATTTCGCATGAGAAGCATTCTTGAGGTCTCGCAGCAAGATGACTCAGCGACACTTCGTGAGGAAATTGAGCGTTTGATGCAATCAAAGTACAACTTCGTTTCTTGTGAATACAATACGGCCAACAAAAACCTAAATATTCTGTATACTGAAACAAGTAACAACAGCTTTGGGTTAGTGGTTGTCAAAGAGTCGCTGCAAATAAAAGGCGCTACATGACTGGTAGATCAAATCATTCTTGATCTAACCTTCAAAGCGATAACATGTCTGTGCCAGCAACTACATTCCGGGTTCCAAAAACTGAGGACTGGGATATGGAGATTAGGCTGTCTGAGATAAAAAGTATGTTGTTAAGAATTTCATATGTTAGTGTTGGAGGTTTGATTGTAAACGTTGAATGCTGTAACTAACTTTTGCTTGTTCTGTTTCAGAAACCGTCACTCCAAAAACTGAGGACTGGGATGCCGAAATTGCGGTGGCGAAAACGTCCTCCATTCTTTCTCAGCGTGGGCAAAATAACACAGCGACGTATAAACCGAATGCACCGATGCTGGACCTGTCACTGCGTGCCTGTCAATTGTCGATGTGCAAAATATTGAATAAACTTGTTGAAACGTTAACATGTGTTTGTTTGTTTGGTAGAAAATGTTATATAGGTAGTAACTTGAAAATTGATTCTATACACCTAAACAATGCTAGCCGTTGAACTCAAAGATTTGGGATTTTTTCGACATATGTTGCGTTTGAATATTGAAAAGTGGAACAAAGCTGTCGAAATGTACATCATGGATCTCTATCCAGATGTGAAGTTTACATTTTCGACGCGAGATCAATGTTGGAAAGCGACAGATACGGAATTGTGTACTATGTCGATATTGAGGTTATTCTGATCAATCCGAAATATGATTTGTGCTGGACACACCAAGATCCCACAAAACGACTTCAAACCATTAATGGGATTTTGTTGAGCTCAAAAGCCAAGAGAACAAAACTCGTAACGTTTGACCAAGAGTATTTTTGAGACAAAAAATGTATAAAGATGTTGAAATAACCAATTGCATGTGTAATATAATATCATATCATATCATGGATGATACCGACGCTTTTTGCACGAATGAAACAAGTATGTACATGGAAAACTATATCGATAGACTGAAAACGTTTGAGTATTGGTCTCCCCAAATACAACCAAACAAATACCAGCTTGCTTCTTGCGGGTTGTACTACTTGGGACAACACGATCGTTGCAAATGTTTTCGTTGTGGCATTGTGTTGTATCATTGGAAATCTACAGACGATGCGTTCTTGGAACACCATAAACATTCACCGAATTGCCAGTTTTTGCGAATGGTGGGTCCAGGAACAAGACTGTTGATAAACACATGAGTATGTTTTGTATAATTGTGTTGTTAATAAATATCATGAACCGTTCAATTCGTTTGGTTCTTATTCTTGTAGTAACATATACTTATTCATGCAACTACCAAACGCAAAGTTGAAAAACAAGTACTATTGTGTGCACGAATGTTTGATTTCGCTATTGCGTTAGTTATTGATATAACCCAGTGTCGTATGTTTCTCAAACTATATTATCCAACTCTAATCAAAGCAAATACAAACAAACTATGTATATGTAGTGTTCAAACGATTTTATTCTGCAACAATCAATATTTCAAACATTCAATCTTTCGCAACAACACGTACAAACAGTTTACATAGTCCACTAGATCAGCCCACATAGTCGCTCGATCACAGATGCAAAAGCCTCACTCCTCTGTTTTGGCCGTAACCCTGAATTTCGCCACACCATTCGCAGCGATCGTCGATCCGCGTACATGACACACAGCTGAGGGCCTCGCATCTACGGCAAAAGTTCACCATCGAAAAAGTTTTTGCACGTATGACACACAACTCACTAACGTAGTGTCGTAAACAGTTGGCAGCATTTCGCCCATGCCCTTATAATCCATCTGTTACAAAGCTGCTTTTGTTGTTCCAGCTGACGACTCATTCTTCACGATGCTATTCTGGCCTCTCTAACCATGCCTGGAAACTTGCCACTTTTCTCACACTTGACAGCCAGTGCGTCGCAAGACTTTTCTGTTACTCATTATGCGTGTTGTTCGTTCAGTTTCAAAATCGAAATTGATTCAAACACGATCAATTTCGCCCTTTATAGTATGCGCGTTTATTCCAACTCAAGCAGCATAAAACTCGTAAATGCATGTCCCTTCCCCAAAACATGGAAATTTCACAAGTCGACAATCCGCCCCAAATTATATGTAAACAAAGTGTTTTATGTTTTCATCGATGACGAGTATTTTTATCAACACCGAATTTTGCGGAATATGCGTGTCATTAGTTCTAGAAAGA